>NC_140299.1:16971627-17274127 GCF_964211825.1 Aythya ferina | reverse complement strand
TGGAAAACAAACAAACAAACAAACAAAAAAACAACTATCGCAGTTCCTTAAAACAGGAGATAAAAATGCAGAAATGGTCAAGGATCTGGACACAGTGAAGGATAAAATAGTTCCAGCAAGATTTTCAAAATTCGCATACTGTTTTAGGAACCATATACTTACAGTGCAAAGCACTGTATTTCCTATCCAACTTAAAAATCTCTATCTAAGTTTGTTGTTGTTTTTGTTGTTTTAGTGGATTTTACATATTTCTATTTATTTATTCATTTTGCACTCTCCAGTAACATGGTCCACATTTAGTATTGTTAAGCAGGATAAGTAAAGAAAAAGAAAAAAAAAAAAAAAAAAAAAAAACACAACAGCAGAGTTATAGTGAAACTTATGTACTGAAAAGCTCTAAAGCTATATCAGCACTCCAAGTATGAGCCTTTGACAATTCTGGCATTAGATTTGACTGCAATATCAACAGGTAATTATTTTAAAACTCTGTTGCAATACAAACTGAACTTGTTTATATCTTATTTGTCCCTAAGACATTGAAAATTACAGAATTCAATAAGTCTAATATAATATTTACCTTAAATGTTAGCTGGATTACTGGCATATGACCAATTTAAATTTAAATTGCATTTAAATTGTTAAAAAAGAAAAAAAAAAAAAAAAAAAAAAAGATGCAAGTGAAACAATCCCTGTCTCCTTAAAGGAAGTCATTTGAGCTGATTATACAGAGAGCAATGATACATTAATACATCACTGAATGTGAAATGTGTACAATGTATCACATCATTCTTTATTTAGAGTTTATTAAACAAGCATTGACCTTCAGTCTTATCATACACAAAACTGTATCCTTATAGTTCGATAAAGTGGGTTGTCAGAGTAAATATTTACAGCAGCTAGTAAAATAGAATCAGGTTATTTTCAGTAATGGTCTATAAAGATCATTTAGTTTTGAGCAGCTATATTCTTGCTGTCAAGCTGAATCCCTCTTTATTATTAGAGTCCATCCACCATGAGTCCCTGAAGGCATACTACTGATTCTTGCCAGTATCCTGTAGCTATTAAAACTGAAATGACCAGAATAGCCCTAACAGAAACTTTTAACATTTCATTTAATTTCATATAATGGTGGTTCAGCTTTTCTGACTGATTGAAGAACCAAATAGCAAACGTGGCCTGATACAATACTTCTGAAGGTGGAAGAATAATGGACTCTCCTGGCTCAAATGAGAAGTCCTTTCAGTTACACTCTGTCACCATTATAAGCAACAAAATTAGACACCAAAGAATCTGCAGCATAACCAATCACAAATTGGTTAAAATTGGTTAAACAGGTAAAAATTACAGATAAAGTAATTAGCTGTTTTTCAGTACCACTGTGATTTCTTTTCTTCGTAGGGCCCACATTACAAAAGCAAGATTGATAATTGTAAGGTCAACTAAGGCTAAACAGATAGTATAAACCAGTGTTTTTTCTTGTCAAAATTTTCTTTTCTGTTAAAATACACTTTAATAGCTCTCCACAGGTTTTCAGATAAAAAGAATGAAACTTCTTTCTAAGAACTCTAACACTCTATATGAAATCAGTGCAAATGTGGCTTGTACATGTATCTATTGCTACTTTAAGCATCAACTGTTTGTTTTTCCCGTTTGTTCCATTTACTCTATTGTTCCTCAAATAGTTCATTAGTGGACACTGGGTAGCTGTTACACGGGTTGTATTTTCCACTGGCACAAGGCATACATGGCAGCAGGTGTTATAAAGAAACAGGACTACAAGAAGTTTTTCTACTGTGAACCAATCTTTGTAGTAGGATTTCAGCTATTCAGCAGCAGCAATAAAGACTGTTTTTAAGCTGCAGTCAAAGCACTACTGGAAAAATACCTGCATTTTTGTGATTTATATCAATTTGAATATTTAGCAAAACATTAGAGATCATATACTAAGACTATTATTTTGTCGCCAGTGCTCTGAAAACAAGGTCATTAAATTTCTAACTAAGCAATCAAACATATTAAATGAAGTATTGTAACAAAAGAATCTGTGTGCATGTGTTTGTGACACTGTCTCATTTGTCATCTTATGCATGTGCTCTCAGGTATCCAGACAAGACACTATTTCCAGCAATGTAAACTGACCCTAAAGACAAAAGAAAGCCGAAGAATAAAAATAAATACTTAAAATACTTAATTCCAGACTAACAGAAAGAACCTTTATAAGGTTGCCTGTTTGGCACTGAAATAGTGACTGTGGCAGGAGACAGCAAATATTCTGAAAAACAAAAACAAAATCAAAAACAAACAAACATACAAAAAATCCCAAAGGAGGATATTCTGATATTCTTCAGTGTAAACAGGAAAGCAACACTTCAAATTGGAGTGAATCCTCAGTCACGCTGCAAATGTCAGTAAATGTATTCTGGGTGTTGTAACAGCTTCTCAGTGCATAGACAATTAGAATCATAGAATTATTAAAGTGGGAAAAGACCTCCAAGATCATCTGGTCTAATTGTCCACCTGCCACCAATATCACCCACTAAACCATGTCCCTAAGTACTGGTTGTGGTTTTACCGTGCTAGGCAGCTAAAAACCACAACCTCTTTCACACTCCCCCTCCTTAGATGAGGAGGGGAAGAAGTGAAATAAAGAACAAGTCACCTGTTGAGATAAGGATGATTTAATTAAAGGGAAATAATAATTATTATTATTAGGAAAGATTATTATTAACTAAACAATTTAACTAAAGGGAAAAAAAAAAGGGAAAAGGGAAAAGAGAAGGGGAAAGGAAAAAAAAAAAAGGCTATGTGGAAGTGCAGAGGAAAGAAATTACTCTCTACTTCCCACAAATGAGCGATGACTGACCACGTCCTTGAAGCAGGGCCTCAACGCACATAGCAGGTGTTCAAGAGGAGGACTGACGTTTTCCCAACGAGAGCCCACCCCTCCCCTCTTCTTGCTGTTTCCACCTTTTATTGCTGATTGTGATATCACATGGTATGGAATATCCCTTTGGTTGGTTTAGGTCAGCTGCTCTGGTACTGTTTCTTTTCTCACTTTTTTGCCCACCCCTTAGGAGGGTTAGAGAGAGTCCTGATGCTGTGCCAGCACTGCTCAGCAGCAAACACAACACTGGTGTGATACCACTGCTGTTCTAGCTGCAAGTGCAGAGCACAGCACTGTGTGGGCTGCTGCAGGGAAAGTTAACATCCCAGACAAACCCAGTACAGTACCACGACCAACCTTTCCTTAAAAAAAAACAAAACAACAACAACAACAAAAAAAACAGGGATGGTGACTCCACCACTTCCTTGGGTTGTAGAAAGCAATAAGGTGTCCCCCAAGCCTCCTCTTTTCCAGACTGAACAATACTGGTTCCCTCAACCATAAGACTTGTGTTCCAGATTCTTCAGCATCTTTGTAGCCCTTCTCTGGACAAGCTTTAGGGCCTCAATGCCTTTCTTGAAGGGAGGGACCCAAAACTGAGCACAATACGTGATGTGCAGCCTCACCAGAGCCCTACTCTGGTACAAAGGGACAGATCTGGTATCTGGTACAAGGGGATCATACAAGGGTCCTGCTGGCTACACTGTTTCTTATGCAAACCATGATGCTGTTGACCTTCTTGGCCACCTGGGCAGACTGCAGGTTCATGCTCAGGTGAGTGTTGACCAACACTTCCAGACCCCCTTTCCTCTGGACAGCTTTTGAGCCAGTCTGCCTGTACTGCTGCATGGGGTTGTTGTGGCCAAAGTGCAGGACCTGTCACTTAGCCAAGTTGAACATTATCACTTTGGTCTTTGCCCATCAACCCAACCTGTCCAGGTCACTCTGCAGGGTCTTCCTACCCTCTGGCAGATCGACACTTCCACCCAGTTTGATGTCACCTACAAACCTACTGAGGGTGCACTCAGTTCCCTCATCCAAATACTCAATAAAGATATTAAACAGGATGGGCCTCATTACTGCTCCCTGGGGGACCACTTGTGACTGGTCACCAGATGGATTTACCTCCATTCACCACCAGTCTCTGGGCCTGTCCATCTTTTGTTGTTGTTGTTTTTCATAACAAAGAGTGTACCTTTGTTGTGCTGCCAGCTTTTCCAGGAGAATACAGGGGGAGACCATATCAAAGGTTTTGCTGAAGTCAAGGTAGGCTACAACAGCCTTTCCCTCCACCACTGTGTGGGTCACCTGGTCATTGAAGGAGATGAGCTGGTCAGACAGGACCTGTCCTTCATGAGGATCTCATGTCCATGTCCTACATGTCCATGCTGACTGGGCCTGATCCCCTGGTTGTCTTGCCCATGTTGTGTGATTGGACTCAAGACGGTTTGTTCCATAACCTTCCCTGGCACTGAGATCAGGCTGGTAGGTCTGTAGTTCCCTGGATCCTCTTTATGACCCTTCTTATAGATGGGTGTCATGTTAGCAAGTCTCCAGTCACATTGGACTTCTCTGGTTGACCATGACCATTGACAGATGATGGAAAGTGGCTTGGCAATCACATCTGACAGCTCTCTCAGCTCTCCACTGGATCCCATCTGGACCCATGGACTTGTGACAGTCCAGGTGGAGAAGCAGGTCTCTAACTGCTTCCAACTGAATTGTGAGGGATTTATTCTTCTCCCCATCCCAGAATTCCAGGCCAGGAGGCTGAATATCCAAAGGATAACTGGTCTGATCATTAAAGAGAAATGTAAAGAAGGTATTGAGAATATCATCCTATTCTTTATCCTCAATAGTTGTGGTCGCTGCCAAAGGGTTGTCATCAATGGTGCTACGTCTCGTGGAGACTGGTCACAAGTTGTATCCCTCAAGGTTTGGTCTTGGGACTGGTGCTCTTCAACTTCTTTATCAATGACAGACAAAGGAATCGAGTGCACCCTCAGCATGTTTGCAGATGACACCAAGCTAAGTGGAGCAGTTGATACAACAGAAGGAAGAGATGCCATTCAGAGGGACCTGGTCAAGCTTGAGAAGTGGGCCCATATGAACCTAATGAGGTTCAGGAAGTCCAAGTGCAAAATGTTGCACCTGGGTCCGGGCAATTCCAGGCAGGAGAACAATGCGAGCCAGCAGCATGCGCTTGCAGCCCAGAAGGCCAACTGCGTCCTGGGCTGCATCAACAGAGGAGTGACCAGTAGGTGGAGGGAGGTGATTGTGCCCCTCTGCTCTGCCCTTCAGAGGCTCCAGTCATAATAGTTGGATTACAAGTACTTGGAGTCTAGACTTGGAGTCCAGATTTGGGGTCCCCAGCACAAGAAAGATGTGGACCTATTAGAGCGAGTCCACAAAGATGATCAGAGGGCTGGAGCACCTCTCCTGTGAAGAAAGGTTGAGAGAGCTGGGAATGTTCAACCTGGTGAAGAGACGGCTCCGTGGAGACCTCATTGCAACCTTTCAATACTTAAAGGGTTTTTGTAAAAAGGATGGAGAAGGACTCTTTACTCAGGTAGGTAATGGTAGGATGAGGAGGAATGGTCTTAAATTAAAAGAGGATAGATTTAGACTAGGCAGTAGGGGGAAAATCTTCACTGTAAGGGCAGTGAAGCATTGGAACAGATTGCCCAGAGAAGTTGTGGATACCCCATCTCTGGAGGTGTTCAAATCCAGGTTGGATGGTGCCTTGGCCAACCTGATCTAGTAGGGGGTATCCCTGCCTACGACAGGGGGGTTGGAGTTAGGTGATCTTTAAGGTCCCTTCCTATCCAAGATGTTCTATAATTCTACAATAACTATAACTGTCAGGTTTTTCTTTGGACCTAGTGTATATGACTAATAGCAAAATGTGTCTTAATAGATCTGAAGTACATTAGTGTATGAAAAGCAAACAACAACAACAAAAATGCCTTTAACTATTTCATTTCACATTTATTTTCATCTAAAGCAGAGTACTTGCCAGAGAAAAGATGAATCTTTCCTCTGTATCTGCTACAGTTAAATTATATGTAATTATTATATAATTGTAGATGTGCTGTCTTTCTTTGCAGGATAATCATAGGTGTAACTTAGAAAAGATGTTGGTGCTCTTCAACATCCTTATCAATTACATAAACGATGGAATCAATTGTACCCTCAGAAAGTTTGCAAATGACACCAAGCTGAGCAGTATAGTCAACACAATAGAGGGAAGGGATGCCATCCAGGAGCACCTGGACAGGCTGCAGAAGTAGGCCCATAAGAACCTAGTAAGGTTCAACAAGGACAAGTGCAAGGTGTTGCACTTGGGCTGGGGCAATCCCAGGTATTTATAATGAGTGGGCAAAGAAGAACTTGAGAGTAGTCCTGCAGAGAAGGTCTTGGTCGTCCTGATGGACAAGAGGCTGGACATGAGATTTCAGTGTGTGCCTGCATCCCAGAAGGACACACTATGTCCTGGGGTTCATTAAAAAAGGGGTGGTCATCAGGGAGAGGGAGGTGGTGATTGTCCTCCACTGCTCTGCTCTTGTGAGACCCCACCTGGAATACTGTGTGTAAGCCTGGGTCCTCCAGCACAAGAAGCATATGGAGCTCTTGGAATGGGTCCAGAGGAGGGCCACTAAGATGATCAGAGGGCTGGAGTACCTCTCCTGTGCAGAGAGGTTGATGGAACAGGGCTTGTCTAGTTTGGAGAAGAGAAAGCTCTGGGGAGACCTCATTATAGCCTTCCAGTACTTGAAGGGAGCATATAAACAGGAGGGGGAACTCCTGTTTACATGTGTTGGTGGTGATAGGACAAGGGGGGACTGGTTTTAAACTAAGACAGGTGAGATTTAGATTAGAAATTAGGAGAAAGCTTTTCACTCAGAGGGTGGTGAGGCACTGGAACAGGTTGCCCAGAGAGGTTGTGGATGCCCCATCCCTGGAGGAATTCAAGCCCAGGCTGGATGCGGCTCTGGTCAGCCTGCTCTAGTGGTTGGCAACCCTGCCCAGAGCAGGGGATTGAAATTATTTTTAAGGTCCTTTTCAACCCAGGCCATTCTATTACTCTATGATTCTATGAGCCCTTTTTAAATAATGAAAGGCTGCAGTGAGGTCACCCTGGAGCCTTCTCTTCTGTAGGCTGAGCAGTGCCAGCTCTCTAGGCCTATCTTTGTAGGTGTCTATCCCCTTGATCATCGTTGTGGTCCTCCTCCGGACCCACTCTAACAGCTCAACATCCTTCTTGTG
Organism: Aythya ferina; assembly: GCF_964211825.1. Taxonomy (NCBI): domain Eukaryota; kingdom Metazoa; phylum Chordata; class Aves; order Anseriformes; family Anatidae; genus Aythya; species Aythya ferina. The sequence goes on along the minus strand of NC_140299.1, from coordinate 17,266,977 downwards.
CTGGGGGCTCCAGACCTAGATGCAGACCTTTCCTTCTTTGTGGAGGCAGTCTCAAGGGATGGAGTTGACTGCCCCTGGCAATGCTGGCTTCTTGTACAGCACTTTAAAAGGCATTAGGCATTCACTGATTTGAAACCTAAACAGAGGTGATAAAAAAACAGGGGATACATATTGTGCTAGAAGAATTGATTATTATCATGACATATCCAGAGAGACATCCCAAAATATAGAAGTTAGTTTTATTAGTTTGTTAACATCAGATGACTTTCTCAGATAGTATAGCAACAGTTTACCTAGATAGTATTGTTATTCCAAAGGATTTTGCAAAATAATTAAAATGGCACAGTAACCAAAATGTGAGGTATTGTGGAAAGTCCTGGATTTGTTGTTGTTGTTGTTCTTTTGTTTATTTTAGTAAAGTGCTTGTTTTTAGAAAAGTTAGTTTTAGTAAAAGTGCTTCATCATGGCCAAAACGATGAAAATAAAATAATTTATAATCACAATAGTAATTTTAATTAGAATGTATATTTTTTATTTTTAACATATGGCAGTCTACAATAATGAATTCTCAATGTATTTTTTTTATTTATTTTATTTTATTTTATTTTATTTTATTTTATTTTATTTTATTTTATTTATTTTATTTTATTTTATTTTATTTTATTTTATTTTATTTTATTTTATTTTATTTTATTTATTTTATTTTATTTTAATTTCATTTCATTTATTTTTATTTTTATTTTATTATGTCAAAGTCTGGTTTGAGCCATGCATTTTTGTTAAACAGAGTGTTACTCAGCAAATGTGTATTTTCCAATTAAGAGGGATGAGAAAAAAAATACCTACAAACCAAATAAAAATAAATAATTAAATTATAACTCTTTGACAAAATTGTAATTCATTGGCATATTGGAATAGCAAATTGGCATTTTCAATTCTGTTTATTCCATTGGTTTAATAAAGTACCTTTCAGACTGCACCTACTACGTATTAATGGAATAAAATATATAGCAACATGACAAAGTAATCTGATTGATAGTAAAATATATTATTTACTGCAATACCATGCAGATCGGGAAGGGAATAAAAAAGTTAGTTCATTTTCTTAAGACTGGTCTCCTATACTTCTTCATTGCAATTTAACAGGTATTGCAACAAGTGCTTCCATTTTCCCTGTTTCATATTTTAGACATATCAGCTCCTTAGAACAGGTAAGTTCCTTAGAAAACATTTCTAAGAAGGAAGGGGACTGAGTACAGGCTATGGCTCCTCACCAAACAATGTAAATGTCCAGAGGAAAGATGAGGTGGTTACCAAAAAGCACTGCTATTGACAGGTAATGACAGGAGAAATGAAACTCTCAGTTTATAATGCTGCCTGCTTCTCTGATACCCCCCAAAATAGGACACTATGTCTCCAACACAGTCTGGACTTTAGACTTTCTACCTGCTGCACACAGATCACTCATAAGAAAAGCACATACAAACAGGGAAGTATTCACAACTCTGAGATGAAATGCTATGTACTAGTACTTCATCTTGATCCTTTGTGATTATGAAAGAGTTTGCATATTGACATGGTGCATAATGTATACAATAATGAGAAGTCAGCCCAAATTATGTCATTAAATATATATTCCGATTCATTCTGCCAACAGGCTGCAGTTTGATTATGTTTTGAATGAGCACTGCCATCCATTTCCAGCAAAGTGACCATGCAGTTATGCAGTAAAATTTTTTCACATCACTCTGAAAAACAAGGAAATTTGCAAATTTAGAAAATATTATTGGTCTTGAAATTATAGAAGGAAGCCATTCTTTTAGTAGAAGTAAACATTCATTGGAGAAAGACTGCACTTCAGCTGCTCAAATCTCAAAGAATATTTTGGTCTATGGTCCATGTGCTGCGTGAGAATCAATAAAAGGATAGATTTATGGAGAAACAGATGCAGACAGTTGGACAGTACAGATGATTACAGCAACTGTTTGAGCATTTGCTTCTATCTCAGGCAAGCAGATACTTGAAAAATAAAGGTAAGAATAGTAACATAAGTAAATGCCATTTTAACAGCTAAAATATGAAAACCTCAAGCCATATTTTATAGTGTTAACTTGTTCATATATCTAAATTTGCTTTATTTGTATGTTAAACTGGGTAGTTAACTCTCAGATTTCCCAATAATGTCATGGCTAAAAAAAAAAAGAGAAAGAGAATATGGGGTATATATTAGCAAATGAAAAGTGCTGTCTTAGGGTTGTGCTGTCTTTTCTCACAGGATAAAAATACATTTAACTAGTCCCCAACCCTGCCAAGAAGTCAAAAATTTGCACAATATTTAATTACTCTGAGCAAAGCCAAACCTATGACCATGTGAATCTATGAAAAAAAAAATAATAATACAATATTTCGGTAAGCACTTGGAATTATAAATTAACTCCAAGAGTTATATTATAAGTTAACTCCAAGAGTTTTTTCAGAACTAGTCAAAGACATCTTTTTTTTTTCCTTTGTCTTTGACTAGTTCTATGTCATATCTTCCTCTTTGAAGGTAAAAAATAATGAATCACGTTTTATTTCTAAAACTCCATTTACATATGTTTTGTATTAGCTATATATTTTGTTTGTTTGTTTGTTTGTTTGTTTGTTTTTTTCCTAGCTATATTTCCTAGCTATCTTTTTTCTCTCTGTGGGGTAATCAAGAGTTGTCTTTAACTCTGGGGGTTATTTGGATTTCAGTTATTAGAGCCAGAGTGCTGTCTGAGAGACAAACTCTAGCTGTGCAAAGGATCTTAGAAAGATCTAAACACACAGCAAAAAAAATCAAGATGAATCCGCTCTATGAGACTCCACTCACAGAATCACCAGCCACTGTTGACAATATACTAATTTTTATTTAAATGACCCACTAATTTGTCTTCTGTTACAGAACTATAGGTAGTTGTTGCTCTGTTGGAGATTTCTTCCTGAATAAATGAGTTGGCACTGAGAGAGCTACAGCTCAGCCTTGCTATGGGTCCTTCTATTTTTATTTCTCCATATTGGCCTCCTTCCAAAACATGAAACATTACTGGCTGCCTTGTGAGAGACTCTCACTTCAGCTGAACCTGCTCTTGTACTGTTGTCTGACATTACGTAAAGCTCAGCCATACTATCAGACATCTCAGTTACTTGGATCTCAGTTACTTTACTTGTGCCTGCTGTCAGCCACTCTTACCAAATACGGAGACCGGCCCAAAACATCACCTCTCATGCTATGGATTTAGAGCTCTGAGTAGTGATTTTCAGTTCTCAGTTTTGGCCAAATGCCAAGTGCATGAGCCTTACTGCAAACTGCTGAAGATTGGGGGTTTTAATGGAAGTGATGATACAACCCTAAACATTGGCATGAGCAACAAAGAAATAATTATGCAAGGACAGATGAGTAGGAAACACACATGACTGTTGAATACAGAAAAATCTGCTCTCATTAGTCGTCTCATACATTTGAGAAAATCACTTTGGAAAAGGAAAGGTTAAAACACTAAAGCAGTAAACTAAGGTGAATATTAGACCTTAGCTCATCCCAGTGTTCCTATTACAGCATCCAAGCTAAAGCAGAGATCAAATCTCTCTAAATAAGATCTGTGCTAAGTAGAATGGGTGTTTTCTGTGGATCTGATATTATGTAAGGTAAGAAAACTAAATAGAAGAAACTGGAGCCAGACTCAGAGAGAGATACGGATACTCTGCTACACGTATGTATATATTTTCTAGGCTATAACATTCTTCTTAACTTTACACTGGCTTGCAACAAACCTTTTTTTGTTAGAATTAGGTTAGTCACACCCTGTGACTAGTCCTGTCAATCTGCTAGAATGAGCAGCAAAGGTGCAGACAGACATGCCTGTGTGTTTGCATGCACACATAGATAAACATGCTTTGATATATATTTGCATTCAGTCACATATACATAAACATAGTATATGAAGTCTTTTACTGGCCTCTAACCAAATGTAAAAGTTCATGCATTTAGAAGTTCTGAAAATCAAAATATGTCCCATAATATGAAGTTTGTTCTATTACTTTGCTAGCAGAACCACACCAGAAGCAGTTCCAACTGAGCCTACCTCTAGTATGAAAAATATAATTGACGGGAACAGGGAGGAAATGTAAAATAATTACATTTTAAAATGACTAGATTATTTTTCAGTAATTGAGAATAGCTAAAAAAATGTTTTTACACAACAGATTTTCTGTAAAGGACTGCCTTGAAACTACCATGAATTATTAAGTCAGCAGTCCTAAAAGATAAAGGAAGGAAAAAGGTGATGATTTATTTTTTTAAATAAATTAAAAAACAGTTTTTATACAGTGGGAAGTGAAATCCTGTATTCTCTCCCTTCTTTCTCAATATTTTGTTTTTTAAATAACTGTAATTTGTTGTGGTTTAACCTGCCTGGCAGCGAAACACCACACAGATGTTCTCTCACCCTCCCCCCTCCCTTTCTGGGATGGGGGAGAGAAACGGGAAAGTGAAGCCTGTGAGTTGAGATAAAGGCAGTTTATTAAGACAGAAAAATAAAAACAACAACTACAACAACAATAATAATAGTACTAATAATAATTATGTGTACAAAACAAGTGATGCACAATGCAATTGTTCACCACCTGCTGACTGGCCCCCTCATCCTGGCTAGCCACCCCTATATATTGTTTAGCATGACATCAGATGATATGGAATACTCCTTTGGCCAGTTTGGGTCACCTGTCCTGGGTCTGTCCCATCCCTACTCTTGCTGCACCCCTAGCCTGCCTGCTGGCAGGACAGAGTGAGGAGCTGAAAAGTCCTTTGCTTGGTGTAAGCACTGCTCTGCAATAATTAAAACAGCAGCACATTATCAGCACTCTTCTAATCCTAATCTTTTAGGATTTTTGCAAGACAAGGTACCCAAGATGGTGCTGTACAGCATAAACTGGGAGTTTATGTACAGCATAAAATAGGTAATGTAGCTAGCTGATGCACACTGAGGAGATCAGACAAAAACATATATATATAAAAAAAAAAAAAGGAAAAAAGAAAGAAAGAAACAAAAAAGAAACAACAACAACAAAACAGAATACACCTAATTTGTTTCAGCCAGGTTCATTGCACACCAACATAAAAAGTTGTACATGAAAGTGGAAGGCTTTGGTTTGCTGCTGCACAGCTGGCTAAGCTGTAAACACTGAAATAAATTTTATGTATTGCATAACGCTTTTACTGCCATGTCTCTGTAATGTTAGCTCCGTTGTGTCTATGAAGACACTCTTGATATTCCCATGGATGTATGGCCTATGTTCTCTTTGTTAGTAGTATTTAATGTTATATTAGGATCACTAGTCCTTTCAAAGATGCTGCATCAAAAGCTGTCTGTTATGTGAAAGTCAAACAAATGGTCAGAGGTGACTTGCTAGATGGTTAAATCTAGGCACAGTGAAATAGAGGCAAAAATGAAAACTAGGATGGCATGGACTTTCAGCTTGTTATTGAAAGACTGTTACAGCAAGAAAACACTTAACTGGCTTGTTTAGATCTCTGAATATGATCAAGCAGTGGAGGGAAAAAGCTGTTTCGGGCTGGATACCAGTGTCTGAACTGCCACTTTTATCTCAGAGGGCTACAGAGCAGTAAGGTGAAATGGTGAGTTCTTCTTTTATCCTCTAAAGACTAGTAACTTCCATGACACAAATACCTGCTTAAAATCCTGTCAGCCACCTTCAGGTCATTCTTCCAAGGTACTGAATTGGGCAAAAATAGGACAATTACAAGGATAATACGTTTAAGATGAAACACATCTTTAATATTGCCTGTGAGGGTAATGGAAAAAACGATGCAAGTAAAAACAAACAACAACAAAATCCCCACTATTTTAAAAAGAACTCATTTGCTTGGTAAAATAAATAATGTTAAGCTTTATATTCTATTCAAAATACATAGAAATAATAATCAAAGGACTAAATTTTACTGTATCAGTATTTTTACCGAGAAAGAGTATAACTGCTTTAGTCTAGTGCAGATCCATAGCAAAATGACAGAACAAAAAAGGCACAATATTTCTTTTCTGTCATAATTCATGAGTATTAAAAAAAGAAGAAAAAAAAAGACAAAAACAAACAAACAAACACTGAAAAGCAATTAAGTTACATTTATCATGCAGATAAATCCAAGCAAAATAAAGGCTAACACTGCCATCAAAGATTTTTGTTAGCACCATTTCAATATTTTGGGCCAACCAAGGTCTTAGATCTTAGAGGGAATAGATTGCTACATGGTTATCACAAGTTTCCCAACAGATTATCGTATCCAACCAGATATTTTACCAGGATCTATGGATGCAAATTACTCTCTGTAAGCTGAAGAGATGTGTTTTAAAGTTTAAGTTACTGAGAGAGTTTGCATTCTCATTTAATTAATATAGAGGGAATGAGATATACTTTTGAGGTAGAAAGACTTAGAAATACATGCAATTTTTTTTTTTTTCATGAATATATATCTATGTAAAAAAAAAAAAAGAAAAACAAACAACAAAAAAAACAGTTATTATTTCATATTTAAGAGTACATTAGTTAATATTTAGAGAAAAATTATGAACCCTGTTTATGTTGAACACTGTAGTACCCCACCAGTGGTAGCAGACAATTGAAATCACAGTAGAATGGAATGTTAATTGGCTTTCATAATACACACACAGACAAAATAGACGGTATATACAACCAATTCCTATCTTCATTTCTACAAGCTTCATACAGATGATTATCTGTAGTCTCATGATGTTTTTCTTCCTATTACTTAAAAACAAACAAACAAACAAACAAAAAAACCCAACTTTTTAATTTATATAGGAAGTTGTGAGATGCTATTACTATGTTTGCTACTGACATGCTGTGTGCCTTTGGACAATTTAATTTACTAGCATGGCTATTTAAAATGGAAATGATATTTTGTCAATGGAAATGATATACATTGTCAAAGACTGTACAGTACTGAAGACAATGCAATAATTTTATTTTTTATTCTTAAAACTTGCTTTTAAGCCTTTATTTTGGTTCCACATTCTTCTACACAACCTGGTTAAAAACACGTTTCTCACTCTCAGGATTGTTATCAGATAATCTCCATAGATATGATATTTGACAGAACAAAGCAGGCAATTTTTTAACATAAGGTGAACTGCTCTCAACACTGATAACACAAACTTTTCCCATTATTATCAAGTATATGGAAAAGTAACATTTCCCAGCTTTCTTCACTGAACTGATTTTTCCATTGAGGATGGAAAAGAAAAAAAAAAATCTTTCTCCCTTTTCTTGTGCTGCTAGTTTCCTGACCTTTTTCCCTTCTCAATGTTATAAAATTCTTCTGTGAACCTGCATTATTTGCCTCCCTGAGAAGACTCTATTAATTTGTCATCTGAACATGAGGATATTTGTAACACATTCCAAAACTCTCTTCTGCTTTGTGTCTTGTATGGGGCACACAGCCGATCAAGGGCGATGAGTATGTGGGTGGATTTGCATGCAGAAAACAAAACAAAACAAAACAAAACAAACAACCACCACCACCACCAACAACAACAAACATATGTATCTTTCATAGGAATCTAAATGAATTCACTACTAGTTTAAGGAAGTTCTTTCTTAAGGAGTCTTATGAATCTAACTGCCAGTAGTTGAAGTGTTATTTTGAAAACAAACTCTTGAAATGAAAAATGACAAATACTCAACCATGAATTTTATAAAATATTGCTTATGGATTTCAAATTATTTCTTTGAATTGCTTAGATTGACAAGATAAATATTCACTGTGGTGCACATTTTGGAGAAGGAATTTAGGGCAGAGTTTAAGATATTCAGAATAGAATTTATGGATGCTATACAAGTCACATTAACAGGAATTGCATAAAAATAATGTTAATAAATGCATACACAAATTTTGTAATGTCAAGTGGGAATTCTATAATGACTATTATTGGAAGGGAAAACAAAGCTTTTGTAGAGAAAAAAAAATATCCTACACAAATCTACTAGACTGACTAGGTCTGATTATAAAGTAAAAACAAATGAATAACTTTCTACAATGTACTGATGATCTCATGTAGTTCTTGTCTCATGATCTCAAAACAACGTGGTAAATCCAGAAAATGTCACAATGAAGGATGACTAGACTATAAGAGGTAAGTGGTAACTTCTAGATGTGGAAATGTAAGACTCTTCAAACTGGGAAAAATCAGGACTGAGTGATGATAGGACAGAGATTTATAGAATGAAAGAAGATGATTATCTGAGAATAATTAAATTATATTTTCCGTTCTGCATAAACAGGGATGCCTATTGAAATTGCCAGGCAAACAGGTTAAAAATGAATTAAAAGAAAATTTTTTCATACTCGGAAAATTCGTATCACAGAATTTATTGACATAGATTGCATTGCATACCAGAAATTTGTATAAATGAATATAATAGGTAAGTGGACAAGGTAACAGATGAAAGGTACATGAAAACTTGATAAATATGACGATAGAGATTCTTTCTCTGTTGGAAGAAGCTGGGATGGTAATAAAATTCAGAATCAGAGAATATCAGAATCACAGAATTGTAGGGGTTGGAAGGGACCTCGAAAGATCATCGGGTCCAAGCCCTCTGCCTAAGCAGGTTCCTCAGAGCAGGCTGCCCAGGTAGGCATCCAGACAGGCCTTGAATATCTCCAGAGAAGAAGACTCCACAACCTCTGCCCCTAGCCTGCCTGCTGGCAGGACAGAGTGAGGAGCTGAAAAGTCCTTTGCTTGGTGTAAGCACTGCTCTGCAATAATTAAAACAGCAGCACATTATCAGCACTCTTCTAATCCTAATCCAAAGCATAGCATCCTACCAGTTACTAAGAGGAAAATTAACTCTGTTCTAACTGAAACCAGGACAACTAAAATATAAATACATTTTAAAATACATAAATAAGTAAATAAAGGAATAAATGTAATCTTTTGGAGAATAAGAATGGAGATGAACTAGGTTACGTATGTTTCGTAAGTCAGAAAACTATTATAAAATTAGATGACAGAGATTTAAGGTGACTCATGAGACTCCTGATTTAACAGACTTTCACATCAGTCGTGAGGGCTAGATAGAGTGTAATGGTATGATCATATGAGAAACAGGTTAACTTGACTTTTTTTCTATTGCTCATTTCAAAGCTGTTTTCCTGAAATCACACAGAATCACAGAATCACAGAATCACAGAACTGTAGGGGTTGGAAGGGACCTCGAAAGATCATCGGGTCCAACCCCTCTGCCAAAGCAGGTTCCTCAGAGCAGGCTGCCCAGGTAGGCATCCAGACAGGCCTTGAATATCTCCAGAGAAGAAGACTCCACAACCTCCCTAGGCAGCCTGTTCCACTGCTCCGTCACCCTCACCGTGAAGTTCTTTCGCATGTCTGTGCGGAACTTCCTATGCTCTAACTTGCAGCCATTGCCCCTTGTCCTACACCCACAAACCACTGAGAAGAGGTTGGCTACATCCTTCTGTCCTCCACCCCTCAGATGTTTATATACGCTGAGGAGATCCCCTCTCAGTCTTCTCTTCTCCAGGCTGAACCAGGCTGTAGGTCTCTCAGCCTTTCCTCATAGGGAAGATGCTCCAGGCCCTGTATCATCTTTGTGGCCCTCCGCTGGATTCTTTCCAGGAGATCCCTGGCTTTTTTTTTGTACCAGGGAGCCCAGAACTGGACACAGTACTCCAGGTGAGGCCTGACCAGAGCAGAGTAGAGGGGGAGGATCACCTCCCTTAACCTGCTGGCCACTCTCCTTTTAATGCATGCCAGGATCCCATTGGCCCTCTTGGCCATCAGGGAACACTGCTGGCTCATGGTCAACGTGTCATCTACCAGGACCCTGAGGTCCTTCTCCACAGAGCTCGTCTCCAGCAGGTCGTCCCCCAGCCTGTACTGATACGTGTGGTTGTTCCTTCCCAGGTGCAGGACTCTACACTTGCTCTTATTAAATCTCATTTGTTTTTCTCCTGCCCATCTCTCCAGCCGGTCCAGGTCTCAGTGAATGGCAGCACAGCCTTCTGGTGTGTCAGCCACTCCTCCCAGCTTTGTGTCATTGGCATACTTGCTGAGGGTGGACACTATTCCCTCATCAAGGTCGTCGATGAAGATGTTGAACAGGACTGGACCCAGCAGTCGTAGAAAGAAGATTTTTGTTATTTTCTTGCCCTGTTATTATTTATTTCTTCAGTATCCTCCACTGGTCATGACCTGTAGAAGACTCAGGGAGACCAACCTTAATTTCAGGTATGTCTGCATGTTTCTGCACATGGCTGTATAATAATACATCCTTGAATATGGCCCCAATCTTCATTTCTTTAACTAAAATACAGCATGTCAATTTGTTCCTGCCAAATCTCTGAATTACTTTAGATATGTTTTTGATGTTATCTGCAGTATAGGAACTTGCACTCTCCTGATGGTTACTCCTATTAATATTTTAATGTTTAGCGACACAATCATCTTATCTGTCAAATAATTCTTGCTCACTCTTATAATAATCTTTTCTTGTCTTAGTCCACCTTATGGAGTAACAGGAATAAATTACTACAAGACCAGACATTTTTAAACCCTTTTATCAGATCATGTCACTCTTGAGCACTTACTATGCAAACAATCTATGTCTTAAATGCATTACTTCATGAAAAATATATGTATTTTTTTCTAACAATGTCATGAATTATGAAGAGGCAAAGTGGATAAAACTTTCCACTTTAACTATTTCATCATTATGTAGATATCAGTGTTAACATTAAGAGGTATTAATGTTGCACTGTAAGAAGAAAAATATCTGATGAGAACAATTTTTTCCATACAAATTGTCATAAGAATACATTCAGGTAGAAAGGATATTTCCCCTCTCCCTCTCCCCTTCCCCCCTCCCCCTTCTCTCCCTCCCTTTGCCCCCCTCCCTTTGCCTCCCCCTTCTCTTCCCTCCCCTCCTTACATAGTTGTTGTGGGATATACACATCTTTTGAATGAAATAGGCAAGATGACAAATATTTCTTTAGAAGGCCACTCTAATGTTATCTACATAAGTGCCCATAAACCATGAATTATTTTTGTATTGTCTTATATACTATATCATTTTAGATTTTTGTATCGAGTATGTCTGCACCCCAAATATCTTCAATTCATGGAATAAGCCCAAGGCTTTTCCTATGTGTATCTCCGTATAATTGACGACTAGGTGCTTCTGTATTATGAATGTCAAATAATTAGAAGATCAGGATTAAATTCCAAATAACAGCATCAGGAAGTAGATTTAATATGATATCCTGAGCAAATAATTCAGGACCTTTCAAACTTTCTTTTTCCTCCCAGAGTTGTCTAAGACCAAATCAGTATATCTTCAGGACTTTATCATTTCCAAAAATGTAGCTGACATTCCAAGACCATCCAAAATACATTTTATAAACACAGATTAGTAAAAATTAATAGAAAAATCAGCATTTGTACCACATAAAATATGTAAGCAATTCGTGCAAATAACCAAAACAGTATGTTATGTATTGTAATTCAATTGTACTTTCTACTTTTGTTTTTGCTGTATATTACTTTTGCAGTATTCTCTTTACAGCTTTTAGACAAACATTTAGTTTATTCAACTTGTTTTCTGATTTTTACTTGTTTATAAAAGGAGGAGATAAACCAACATGAAATGATCCCAAGACATTTATTGGAAAGAAAATGTTAACTAAACTTGATATAACCTTTATTGAAAAATAGAGATAAGAGAGAACAGTCCATATGAATGACATCTTCCAGGATACATTTGGCTATCTATAAACACTTGGTATCTTTACCTTCAATGTTTATTTCTATTAAATTGTATGTATGGCTTTCCATCATCAATCTGTGCTCCTACAATCAAATCAAACATATTTAGTCAATGGACTTCTGAAGGAAAAACCTACACTATCTGTAGGTTAAAGCTTGAAATGAAAGAATTTATTCTAATCACATTTGAAAGATTGTTAGTTTTGCTAGGAAAGAAAAGCTTCATCCTACCTAATCCTGAATTATTACACGATTTCTCTGTCTTTCCTCAGTATTATATCAGACTTCCCAAGGCTTTGAAAGAGCTTCAGGTTTTGTTTATGTCTTCCTGACAGAACTCTCATCTTTCTTTAGATGGCCAGTACATGGACTTTGTCGAGTTAAGCTGATGACATGACCTCACTGGCCAGAAATCCATCACTAAAGAAAAGGAAATGTTTTCACCTGGAAATACTCTCACCTGGAGCAGATCAGGGTCCAATCTCAGAAAATTCAGTTAAATTACTTATACCGGAATTATCAAAGAATTATTCAATTATTATTCAATTATCAATTATTATAGAATTATCAAAGTAGAAATCTTCTTCATAGATGTTATAGTACCTACCCATTAAGGGAGCCTTTTGGCACTATTTATACATTGAACAGCTAGCTCCAAACTCATTTGCACTTAGAAAAATGTATGCTTATTTTAATGTCTTTTTTTTTTATTATTTATTTATTTTTTTTTCTTTCCCTTGGATGAATTCTAACAGCATATGTCTAGAGGAGTGGTGTTCCAAATGGTAAGGTCAAAAATCAAATATATCTCTGTTTTCTGCTTTTAAGATGATATTACTTATTGCAGTCACATCTTTATTTTAAACCAACCAAAAATGTCGCTAGCATATCATTTAGGTGCAAGGAGTTGTGTCTCCATGTTTCCTTCTCCCTTTATTTACCACATGACCTTTACCTCTGCTTTTTTAAGTTGGTCCCATTACTTTGGTGACATATCACCACAGCAAATGTATGTAGCTTTTGCAGGGATTGATTTCCATCGCTGGTTTGTTATTGGTAGTCATCAGAAGATTCTTTATTTAAGCACCATCTTTGATCAGAAGTTGCATTCCACATGTTCTGAAACACAGATATTAGGTGTAAGAAATCTTGAAATATGAGGGATAGTGATTTTAAATGGGTCTATTTCTAAAGGTGCTATCATCTTTTCTACTAATATATGAGCATTTCAGTTATTTATCCAAGACACTTCAAACCTCTGAAGTGTCTTGAGTAAGGGTACAAGTTTTCTCCCTGAAAGACAGACAGAAACCTTTTTCTGAACACTAAGGATTCAAATCTTTTCTGACCCTGTTTTTTTCAATATGAATTATTGTCTTTATTTCTCTACTTGATATACAAGGTGTTTTGCCCCAGGAAGTATTAGTCCATCATGATGCAAGTAAGAAAGACTTTGAGGCTTTGTAAAGTAGTATTTAAAAATTTATTTATTAGAGCTAACATTGTAAGATAAGAATAACACAGATAACCGCAAACACCTTTAGATGGTGGGAGCCTCAGGTAGTGTAGCATCAAACCACATTCCAACCTATGTACAGTATAGTATGCAGATGTTGTCCGCAGCACAGATTCCCTTTACATCTCACAACCTATTATATGATTTTCTTATGTGGAAAGAGAGGTTTGACAACAGTCAAAGAGAAATGATGGCCACATAAGAACTTTGTGTACTGTTGGATAAAGGCAAGGTGGTGTAATTGCTGTTAGCTTCTCCATTTCAGGTAGCTAACTAAGATTATCCTGCAGCCAAGAGATTTCTGTAACACAAGACAGCCTGGACCTGTTTCAGTTGAGTGTTTTGTGGACTAGTGATTCCTTGAGGTATGGTGTTTTCCTGTCAAGATCATTGCACAAGGTCAGGGATAATTTCAGGGCAGCACAAACAGCCACTAATTCTCCTTGAATTGAGCAAGAAAGGGATTATCCTGGTTGTTTACCTGAATGAATATTCTTATATTTCACAGTCTGAAATATGCAGACTATAAATAATAAGTCAGGAAAGGATCCCAAATGGCCATAGATTAGCATATATAAAATAATAAACATTTAATTGACTATGGAAGAGGATGAAAAACCTGAGAAGGTGTAAAAAAAAGCTTTTCTAATTCTGATACTGAATGACTGTGAGTAAGCTGATCGTGTTTATCTTAGATTTAAAATGAGAAAGGCTAAAGCCAATAAATAGGCAGTAGAGAGGAAAAAAGTAGCAATACACATGAAAGCTTAAATGAGATAAGTTAGTTATTCTTTCTGGATTTATTCGGGCTTTTGAGAGGTAACGATGTTATTTAAGGAATGACAGAAGATTTGGTTATGGTAATCATTTCTAGTATGAATTGCTTTGTCTAGAGTAACCTAGAGAAATTCCTTTGCCTAGGAAAAAAGAGGGGGGGGGATATAGGGGTAGGACTTGCTGCAGAGTTACCCATATTCAATATTTGCAGCATTGGTTTTTATTTCTCTGTAATGTTTGGTAATACCACTGTTATACTGATCACAGTATATAAGCCAGCAGTGTGCTCAGGTGGCCAAGAAGGCCAACGGCATCCTGGCTTGTATAAGAAGCAGTGTGGCCAGCAGGGCTATGGAAGTGATTGTCCCCCTGTACTCTGCTCTGGTGAGGCCGCACCTCTAGTACTGTGTTCAGTTTTGAGCCCCTTGCTACAAGAAGGACATGGAGGTGCACGAGAGAGTCCAGAGAAGGAAGACCAAGCTGGTGAGGGGTCTGGAGAACAAGTCTTACGAGGAGTGGCTGAGGGAGCTGGGCTTGTTCAGCCTGGAGAAGAGGAGGCTCAGGGGCAACCTTATCGCTCTCTACAGGTACCTTAAAGGAGGCTGTAGCGAGGTGGGGGTTGGCCTGTTCTCCCACGTGCCTGGTGATAGGACAAAGTGGAATGGGCTAAAGTTGTGCCAGAGGAGTTTTAGGTTGGATGTTAGGAGGAACTTCTTTACTGAAAGGGTTGTGAGGCACTGGAACGGGCTGCCCAGGGAAGAGGTTGAGTCACCATCCCTGAAGGTCTTTAAAAGACATTTAGATGTAGAGCTTAGTGATATGGTTTAGTGGAGGACTTGGTAGTGTTAGGTCAGAGGTTGGACTCGATGATCTTGAGGTCTCTTCCAACCTAGAAATTCTGTGATTCTGTTATATTACAGAATTTAAAACAGTATTACAGTTAATTAATTCTTGCTTTAGGTTCCTTTATTTATTTATTTTTTCTTATTTAAAGAAGAAGCAAAATAACCAGAGAGAAGCCATTGGCTAATTTAATATGCTGGATTGGAAGACAGTATTTGCATATCTATTTTTGATTATTAATTTTTTTCTTTCTTGGAAATATCTGTGTTATCAGCCTCATTTAAAATATAGGTTTATATTTTGAAAGTCTATCTGAATACCCTCAACTGAATCATAAGCTACATCTGTATCTTTTTAAGTCTTGTATCTTTTAACTAAGCTTTGGTTTAAAAGTTTCATGGTAGCACACAATGAGAAATATGGGAGAGCAAGAAATCTCCAATTTAGTACTGGCTTGTTTTTCCTAGAAGGTAGTCATATACAAAGAGGTATTCACCTTGGACAGGAGGCCACATTTCTCCCTCCCAGAGGGTTCTTATCTCTTTGATTACCTTTACAGAATCATCATAAACAAGTTTTAGTGGGATGCTGTGTCATTCTGGTTAAATACAGGAAGTACAAGAAAAAGATATACTTTCAATATGTTTCACTTAGATGAGTACCTATTGCATTGTGATCTCTTTTGTCTTTGAAAATAAGATGGCCTTCTTGATAAGCTTCAGATGGGAGACTGTCATGGTTTGAGAACTAAATGGTGGTGTATTATTAAATCAACTTGGATGTCAAAGCACAACAGAGCAAAGTCACGAATATATTTGATGTTAAAGAGCCACATGACCCTGCTCCATGGAAGACATGGCAAAGCCAAGGAGACAAGGTCAGGGATCAATATGGTAGTCCCAGCAAGTAGACTGCAGGGTTAGCCCCTCCACTAGCTCCCACATATCACAACAACCCTCACAGGTCCAGAATATACAGCACTTATGGGGCTGGGCAGAGATATCCAGTTCTGATAAACTAAAATCCTACAGTCCCTGCCACATTGCTGTTGTATGAACAAACACAACCTGGCCTTCTGGAAAATTCTCTGTAGGTGAAGACACCTGCACTAGGTCAAACCAATTCAGCTACAGACAGTTTGAATGGAAAACATCAGCCATCTTCCTCTTCTTCATCTAGGCAGGGGCCTAGTATTAGTGGTACATGCAGCTTTAACATCTATAACCTTTGCTGGGAAACCTATTTAAAAGGAATAGTGGATGCTGCTGTTATGACTTATTATATCTTCCACACTGAGCACACCACAGAGTGATATAACTAGTCCTGAAATTAAACCACAATACACAGAGGAAAAGGTTACGTTCTAAGATATAAGGTAGTTGTAAAATATTCTTGAGGAATCTACGGTCTACTGCGGATTTTTAAAATGGGAAAAACAAATTAGAGATTGATGAGGAGATAATGATTATTGGTTGTTTGTATAATCTGGTTTTGAGGATCATTGTCTTATTGATAAATGAAAACTGCATGCTCTGCCAGCAATGCAATTGAGATAATTATTAGAAAACAGTTCTGGAAGATAATCACACTTCATAAATTTTGCTTTTTTTATAAGAGAGAAAAATTATAAAATGTAGCAGTTATTTTGTTGCACTTTCATGATTTCCACTCACTCCTTTTTTTTTTTTTTTGTGTGTGTGTGTGTGTGTGTGTGTGTGTGCGTGTGTGTGTGTGTCAAAGAAAAGACAGTAGAAGAAATGTTTGATTTGCTGTCTGGCCAAACTTACAGCAAATATTACTCTCATATATGTTGACAGATATTTTCTACTTTTAGGCTAAATTATCTATCTTTTGCGTCACTTGAATGTTTCTCCTTTGAAGCTTCTGTCTGAAGGTGCACTAATCACACTATAGTAGGATCTCAAAGTTGCCTAAACAGAGTTAATGTTCTCCAGAATACATACACAGTGTTTTCATGTTTTGAATGCTTAGAAATGAACATTGTGCTTGTAACGGAATATATTTGAGGTGTTCTTTTCTGTCCTTTTCATGAAGAATAATCTTTACCTTCCAAAAGACGAAAACAGATGACAAACATCGTTATCAAAGTGGCACCTAAGACAGCAGCAATACCCTAAGTCTTTGATCAATCTGGATTCTTAGTACAAAGCCTTGTTACAGCAGTACCCTTGGTACTGCCAAACAGAAAGAAGGAAAAATGGTAGGATGAGCTCCTGGAAATAAATGGAGGAAAAAACAGTACAAGATATAGTGAGATGAGAGAGAATTGTTCATAGGAAGATGAATTTCAATCCCATACTTCAAGGGCTCAAACGCAGAAGTAGCATAAATGATGACAACAAAAAGTGTTCAAAGTTTATCAACTTTCTAGTGCACAAAAAGGATGCTATATTGGAGAATCATTACCTGAAAATTAAGTCCTGGGTAGCTTCACTGGAAGTATCAAGACACTGTCCATAATGCATAAGACTTTTAATTCTATGTGAAACTCTTGTTCTAAAGATTTATTGTCTGTGGGACTCACCTCTCACCTGCATTTGGTTCTCCTTATGTATAAGATTACTTGTGAAACAATTGCCTAATCTATTGCAGTCAGGGATATATGGGTAGTGCAATCAATAAAGCTCAGTGGTGTCCCATTTTTCATGAAGTGAGAATGGAAGATAATTGTGTATACTACACGTGAGACATGGACTCATTTTAATTGTGGAGTCTGACATGTAGGAAAATAGCTTAGGAGAACTAAAAAGGCCAGACAAAAGTAAGTTTCAGTTTGAGAGACATTGTGATACATTGTGCAGTGTTGTGCTCTTCATCCATATCAATCAGCATGACATATTAGCTTTACTTCAGCTCGAACTACGTGGCTCCTGAAATGAAGTTTTTTTAGAGTTGATCTTTGCACTACCTTCCATGTTCTTCTGCTGCTGAGAGTTGTATAGGAAAAGCAAAATAATATCTGTCTGCACTTTCACAAGTAGACATGGTTAAGTAGATGTTAATATTATGTTAATAGGTTATTAATCTGTTCCTCTCTCACATGCTCTTTGTGTCATAAAACAAAAGTGGCTTGCTGAACTTCACAGAGCAGAGGAATTGCAAGAAAATTGTTGAGACTATAGATTATTTCCTTCTTGATGCATCCAACATATAGTTTCCAAGTCTTTAAATTACTGAGATATCTTAAAGCACACTCATATCAGTTGTTCAAGAGTGCTATATGGAGAATGGCATTAAAAGAGCCTGCATCTTTAGCTCCTTTGTGCTTCATTTCTTTCTTGTCTCCCTCTTTGTAGGAGAAAACAACATGATTAAGCAAGTATAACTGCCTCCAAACCACTGGCTTTGTTCAATATATTTGATTGTCCTGTAGTAGCTGGTATATTACTGCTAGGGCTCGTTTCACATGACAGATTTCTAAAACTAAGAACAGGTGGGCATCACTGAAGACTATAAAGTTATTACTCTATCACTATACTCAAAGCCTTTCAAAGAGCAAGGAAAAAAGATCAAAGGCAGAGAAGGAGAGTAATGTGAAGTATAAATGAAAAATGTTTTTTGTTTGTTTATTTCTAGGGGGAAGAGGATGGCAGAGAGATGGAAAGGACTATCATCATTCATACTGCCCCCTAAGAAAACTGTTTAAGTGATATCATCATCAGCAGCAATGCTGATAAAACCCAAAACCTTTACATTACATGTAACTAAACATATATTTCAAAATATCTAAATCTTAGAAATTACCTTCTTCTTCTTCTACATATAACAGTGTAACAGAACTGACTGTAATGATCTTGTTTCTGCAGAATAATTCCTTGATGCCCTTTTTCACTTTAAAGTAAGTTGTTCCTCCATCTTCCCCAGATATCATAGGGAATATGCAAAATAGTAAATGTTTTCACTATGCAAATTTACCTCTTCATGAAAACATATAATGTGTAACCATAACACTATCTTCCATTATTATTTTCATTTATACGTAAAATCATATCAGTTTACACTTATTCTGCCTCATGTTTCTTGGGGAAGATTTTTGGAACAGCAGATGGCAGATAAAGGATAAAAAATAAAACCAGTTTTTGAGACCTTGGGAAAAGCTTGTATCAAGTAACTTTTCCCTGAGAGATCCTTTTTATCTCTTTAAAATTGTAAGTGGGCAAGAAGTACAGTCCTAAAGTACGGACAACAACTAGCGTCTTTGAGCTGGTAAGCTATGTTCAGTTTATGGTTTATCATAAATATTAATGACAGTCATTTCTCTTTCTGAATACCTTCACCATAATATCTCAATATTAGTAATATCAACAGCAATTTTGCCATTATTTTCTTAGGAAATAAACCTTTTCATTTCTTTTTCATTGTAGACCCTATCAATTCTCTTCCAATATTGAGGGTTTTGTTCAAGTTATGAAAACTGTACTGGAGTACTCAGAAGAGCAATTGCTACTCAAAGTTTTGAGATCTGAAATATATTAATTGGTTTTAGAATTATATAATTCCTGATAAGTTTGGGGAATTCATTAGAAATCATTCCATATTTCTGTGCTCAGGGATTTTTCTTAAAGTTCTGTGTTTGAGAATATCAGGTTTCATTAAAAAAATAAAAGAAAAGAAAAGAATCAGGTTTAAAGCTCTCATGTTTGCAAACAAAACTTGAAAACCAACCCTAAACATTATCAACCTCCAAAACAAATAAACAAACAAACAAAACAACAACAACAATGAAAGAATACTAAACGACAATGAAAATCTATTTTAGAATACCCAGATTTTTTCTCAATTATGTGAATTTGTGATCCAAACTCTTAGCATGTACAACCTGGGTCTAACTACATATACTGAGTCATACACAGCCTTCAGAAAGTTTGGTGGGTTAGCTCTTTTTAAGGTGGTTAAGGAAAAGATGCTTGAAACTCTCTCTATATTTTTGCACAGTAATTTTTATTTAGCAAGATTTTAAATTATTGCTCTTAGTAACACTTTTTTCCTATTTTTAGAACTAAACTTCATTGTAAGACTGTGTGACTTCTTTGACAAATGTACCCCAGTCAGCAATAAATCTACTTTTAACTCTTGCAGAATAAAATAAATTAATAATATTTGAGAAGAAAAATATTCACCCAAGATGACTATCTTTAAAGAGAAGAGTTTTTGACAGAACAATATTGTGAAAATAGAAAGAATTTTATTTATTTATTTATTTATTTATTTATTTGTTTATTTATTTATTTGTCCATACCCTAAGATGTAAGAAAAGCACTATTATTCATAGTAGAAAAAATCCCAACGCATTGGGATGTTGTGCAGTGCATTACTGTGATTTTTAAAGGATATTTATCCATTACAACTTTGTCATCAAATATTGCCTGTGGCCTATGGTTATCGTCACTGTGCATTTACATTTCAATTGGAAAAAAAGCCACTTTCTTTTTGTCTTCTCTGATTAACATTTTCAAGCTCTGTAATTTTCTTGCTGCTCAGAGAAACAAAGCACCCTGGCTTACAGAGAAAACCCATTCAACAAGATATAAATATTTGCTATTCAGAAAATCTCAATGAGGGTTTAGTTATTTTAAACTAAAAAAAGAAAATTACTAATAATGATTGGTTTCAGCTAATGAAATGCTTTTATGCAAATATGTGAACCCTAAATATGACCTGGAAACAAAAGACTGCTTAACAGTTACTATTAAGCAATACATTAGGAGATCAATTAAACAGAACTCTTTCTAATGAATAAGCTGTACAAGAGTTGCTATGGAAACCTGGAAAGAGAAAGCCTTAGAATGCTAATTTGCAATTTTAAGAACATAAAGTATTAGAGATCTGTTAGTTAGAGTCATATACCAAAGTTAAAGAGAAAAAGTGTGTCACAAACATTCTCTCGCTCTAAAAAAAGAAAGGGGGGGTGAAGGGTGGGGGGAGGAGCGGAGCAATAACATTTATAACCAAGACTGACATATGAAAAAAAAATAATAATACAAGTAGAATATTGTCTCTGAATGCAAAGTTAGAATTCTATCTTTCCAATGTTTACCATCAGAGGGAGCCAGAAATTGCAGTTTCTCCTTGGAAAGTCATCAATAAGGTCCAGGGAACAGTAAGAGTTATTAGATACTTCCTCCTGAATGGAAGGGCAGAGACAAAACTGTTGAAGAAGTCTATAAATACTCAGGTTCTTCAACATACTTGTGACAATTCTCCATCTTTAAAAGATAAATATTCTGGACAGTCATAAGATAATAGGTTAAGAAAGGTCATTGGTAGTATCAACTTTAAACAAAACTGCAAAAAAGATGCTGTTGCAACAGATACAAATTCCTCAATTTAAGTCTAGACTATCCTTTCAGCACGGAGCATTTCAGCTCTAAAAAATGTATACCCTATATGCTTCTCCAGCACTTCTTTTCTACCTAAATGAACAAAATCACTTGAAAGGTTGAGATGGGAGAACATGAGGTACAAGTAAATTTATTCAGAAAATAGATTTTATTTATTTTTATTTATTTCTGTTTTTTAAAATCTATTACTTTTATTTTAAAACATGAAGAAAAAAATTCCAAATATCAGATAAAGGATTTTTTTTTATTATTTTTATTTTTATTTATTTATTTTTTTTTTTTACAAATTATGTCAGTTACTACAGTGTTCCCTGAGTGTATGTGCTGAGTAGAAATTAAGATTATGATTTTATTAAGACAGACCATGCACCAGAGAAAAGACTTTAATTTTTCCCCTTGGCCATAGTGACCAGATAATGAAACTTTTCCACACCAGATTTATGATTTGAATAATACATGTATTTTGTGAGACAAGTACAGATTAAGATGTTAAATTTGAAACTCAGAACCTTTTATTTCTAGTCTTGTCTTGGAGGACATGGCTGCATTGAATTTCTGGAGGCAAAAGTAGTCTGTGTTGATGTCTACATTGAGTGGGAACAGAAACGTGGGAAAAAAATGGTCCTACCATACTCTAGAACTCCAGAGCTAAAATTAGATCAGATTATATCAGATTAGATTTTATCTGCTCTTCCTACTTCACTTCAAAATCTGAATAATCACTTTGTGGATGGGAAGGCCATGCCGCATCTAACTCCAAAATACACACCTTCCCATCTATGCACACAAAATGACTGCAAGATCATTCTAATCATGCCAATGTTTCTTTCTACAAAAACAGAATTTATGAATGGTATCAGCATTAGAATACAAAACAGAGAACAAGTCACAACTACTCTGCAAACAATGATATGGATCTTGCTCAGACATGTCTGCCTACTTAGAGATAATCATAAGGCTCCTAGGTAATCTGCTCCAGGTGGTCATGATTGAGCAGGGAGCCTGAGTTTCTTCTAGAGGTCTCTTCCATCTTCAACCATTCTGAGATTCTCTGGTTCTATGGTACTGGTCCAGCCAAGAGAAGAAAGAGACTGATCGCATCTCTGTTATGATCCTGATTTGTCAGTGGAAAACTGAAATACAAATATACCCATGTCTCACAAGTGATTAGATCAATTATAGTGGATTAAAGAGCTGAGGATGAATTTAGCCTCCCCTTCATTTTTCAGTACCAGCCTAAGGGAGACAAAACTCCATTTCATAAGACTTTTCATTTTCATAAGTCCATTTCATAAAGACTTTGTGAAATGTAGAAAGTTATTTGTTCTACTACCCAAAGATTAGCAAAACTTTTCTTAACCATTTCTACGAACCCCTTCAAAAGTTGCATTGCTAATCCTACTGGTCAGTGACTGCATTTTTATTGTCAAAGTTTTGTAGTATCTTTTATCTTTTTGTAGTATCTTTAAAAGTAGACTTAAATAGTATCTTCACCAGTTTAGGACTGCAACCTAGGTACTATAATGTCCTAGGTAATGTAATGCATCTCTAGTACAATAGCAGTAATGATTACACATAGCTTTTTATTTAGCCCGTAGGATTTTGATTATTTGCTGTTAAATATTTGCTTTTTCAAATGATTACGTCTATTTTTGTTCAGAATCCAGAAGTTTAGCATATATCAAAGCCCAGTCTTCAGTAAGACTGAGATATGGGAAAGTGTCATATTGACCAAAAACTTCAGATTCTTATTATATTCTTCTACAGTTTACTTTTCTTTAAGGTAATTCAAAGAAATAACATAAGGTTTCTATCTAAACAATGTTTGTCTATACTTAATTTAAAAATGTATATAATGGAAAAGAAAAATATTGTTATCAGAATTTCTAAGGACTGGATGATTTATACAAAACTTTTAGGAGAGATATGTTATTCAGTAGATTATAATGGTTGCATTTATTCCTGTTCTTTCACATGTCTGAAGATCACACAATACATAATCTCAGAGAAAGCAGTGTTTACAATGACATACATTCTCTTCCTGAACTTCTTTCATACTGCACTGACAATTTATCCTTTCAACAGAATAGATTTCTTCATGTCTACAGCCACTGGAATTACTCTCTGATATTATGATAAATGTTATATTTATTGTAGTTGAGTGTTTACTAGTATAGAAGTCCCTCTACAGAGGTAGTAAAATAGATTATCAGACAGTATATGGAAAAAAATTCATAGACAATTCAGATTTTCCCAAGTGCAGAAGGTTGAAATCAGGCATGCAAATAAGTAAAATTTGGCTAAATGTCATAGTAAATTGCAGAGGAAGCTTATAATATATTGGATATGCCTTGGCTTCTTTCTGAATAGAAATATACAAGAGTTTCTTCTGTTTGCAACTTTATGGGGAATTTTCTACTCAGATTGCAGAAGACAATTCAATTTATTTTTTTTATCTTTTTTTTTTTTTTTTTTTTCATGAGATGATGCAGAACACCTATGGTGTTGAGTAGAAACAGGGAACGCAGACATGAGTGTACATCTAGTCACAATACAAGTTTTAGAAAAAAAAAAAAAAAGGCACAACAATAAATTGATGCTCAAGTTGAATTCCTAGTAAAGTTAGGATGTACTTTTAGCTACACCTGACATAAACTCAAATAATTGCAATGGTGTAAGTGATGGTTCATGGCTGCCTGTAAAATGTAATTTCTTGCCAATATTATGTTTGCTCTCTGATGTTGCTAAGAATGCCTTGGAACAGGTGCCAAAAGATGTCACTAGATATTAGTAGTGGCAGGACTCAGTAATACGTGGGGAAAAAAAAGTCCCCACAAACACAGTTATCAGTTACGTGTTCCTAATCAATCTGTATAGCTCAGGATAAAAGTAGGGGCTTATCCTGTTCTCTTCCTTTTCAGAAACATCATGAAGTGGGAGCAGTCCATGGCAAATGCCTGCAGAGAGATACACACCTCAGGGTTTACATAGCACTTCAATTCCTTACTGGATCCTCCCTCTGGGCTGAAAGAGAGCACAGGACACTGATCCCTAAACTTGCAGCACTGCAGAAGCAATGAGGAAATCCTGCTCTCTTAGGCACCCTTAATCTACCTTGGGCAATCTTTCTGCACTTTCTAACCTCCAGCTCAGATCTGTGATCTTGGCTTTCAAAGTAGTCACTTTTTCTTGAATTAGAGGTCTGCCTCTTTTACTGCTACTGCTTTTTAAAACATACAGGAGTGAATGAAACATAACATTTGTGTTAGTAAGGCCAGGGAAGCATTGTGTGGAGAAAAGGCCATGGCTATGTACCCCAGCACCTCACCAAGGCACGTCTACTTGGTGGATCAGCTCATGCTTCCCTCAGAGGATCACAGCAGGAAGCTCTATGGAGGGAAATGAATTCAGTCATTCGCAGCAGTGTCAGTGACAGAACTGACAAGGAATTTTTCAGTGAAACATCTTTATTTAGTTAGTTAGTTTATTATTTAAAAAAAAAAATCAACTTATCAAAACAGCAAAATAATTATTTGAGAGATTTCTAAAGTTAAAATGAAAGACAAAATCTCCTTGATATTGAATAGTGTTTTCTAAGCAATGTTTTCTATTATGAAATAAAAATGCCTTTTTTTTTTTTTTTTTGAAAATGTTAAAAGGAACTTTAGAATAACTAGTGACTCTCAAGTATTGATAAAAATGATTAAGAAAGACAACGACAACAACAACAACAAAAAAAAAAAGATTTATAAATTTTTGACATATAGCCTGGTTTTCAAAAATCATAAAGATTTTACAAGGATAGAAAAGACCTTTCAATTCCAGTTTTAGTGAATACAGTCATTTCCTAGCTGTCTCTCTGTCTCTTCTGAAAAGACTCTGAGAATTCAAAAGGTTTTGTAGACACTGTTTCTGGACACACACACACACAAAAATAAATAAATAAAAATGTGGTTGGCATAATTTCTTCTCTTTTGTGGAGTTTTCATTAGTGAAGAACTTGGCCTCTAATCCTGGCCCTACGCTATTATAAAAGGAAGAGCAGCATTCACACGTAAGCATCCAAATTTCTGAGGACTAATTTATTATTGAAATTAAACAGGGATTTAGTTTTCTTAACAAAGTTACCTGACCCTGAACAATCTAAGCTCAGATCCTGATCAACCATATAAATCATTACTTCCACCGGTATTCAATTCAAGGTTTTCTTTCCAGGTATTAATCAAACAACAATGATTTAAAAAAAAAAAACACTAAAAGTGTCATGATTTAAAGTCCAACAGAAAGAGTTGCAATGGTAGTGAACTAGGGACAGTACCTCTAGTAAATTCTATTATTTCCTATATTTTTTAAAATTATTATACCCCACCTTCCCATCAGCTATATGTGCTCAAAACGTGTAATATGAATAGATCTCTAAGAATAGATTTATGATTAATATATGTTGCTTTACATAGTAAATCTTATGTCTTTTTCACTTGAGCCAACTTGTAGTAAATGATTTAAGCACTATACCTTTGGTGACTGTAGGGTGACATATATGGGTTAAAATAATAATAATAATAAAAGGTAAAAGTAAAAGAGAGAGGATTGATTAGTGGTTCATAAAACAGAAAAAAAAAAAAAAAAAGAAAAGAGAGAAAAAAAAGAATGCTTTTTTTTTTTTTTTTTTTTTTTTTTTACAAATATTTTAAAGCAACTAATGAAAGTTAGGTATTTCCTATTTGCTGAAAATTATTCCTTCAGAGATCCAAGCTGTCAGTCAATCATGATTTCTGTTTAGCAGAGGCAGTACACTGCAGTAGGTGAACATTATAGCTTGACATTTTTTTCCAAATGTGGAAATGTCATATATAATGACACAACAAAGTCAGAAATTGTGAATGAGTTGAAATAAAAATGAAGCATTCACTTGATTAATTAAAGGGTAGTCTAAATGTGTCTATACAAAATCACACCTTTTTATGGATCTGTCTTCTGTACACAGGATGTGTGCAATCCTGCACACAGGATTGCATGTGTGTGCTTTGTCTGAGAGAAGAAAATAATGAAAAGGATGCATTGTTTACTGCTATGGTAAACCCAAATTTTTTTATGGTCCATTTTTCCTATTAGTTTATTTCTTCCCAGTGTTAGCAGCTCAGAGTGCCAATTCAGTATTCACTGGTGTTTTCAAACAGTGTCTTAGTGTCATTTAATTAAAACCAGGCAATCTTTTACTCTTTGCCTCTATTTACCTCAATTTATTTCTTAGACATAGCAGCCTCCCATAAGGGAAAAAAGTATGAAATATGTTTGATGCCTATAAAAGACAGAAAGCTTGCCAAGGAGATGTTGTGTGTGCTTGCTGGAATTTTTGTTGATTTGGGAGGAAAAAATGTAACCCAACCAAGGGTAAACACAATAATGATAACAGTTTTGCTGCAGCTGCGGCACTAAGGTATCGATACTGTAATACCAGGACTGTTTGAAGTTACCTATGAGCATTTAGGAAGGAAAGAAACAACAGTTACTGACTGCTTTCACCAAGTGTAGAATGCATGATGGCAAAGACATGAAGAAGTGGCTTTCCTGTGTTATTTGGGTGTCAGATAGTAACCTGACACAGGAGCCAGTACAGCTGCCTTCATTTAATGTCCCTTGAATTTCATGAAATGTGATAAATAATTGAGGATCTGTGTTAGCCTAGAAAAAAAAAAAAATAATAACCCTTTCCATGCACATTTCCATTGTCTTTTCCAATTTTAACTTCTGTGCTAACCACATTACACTAAACACTAAGTTAATCAGGAGAAGTTTTACAAACAATTCTAATGTCCTCCGAGAGAAAGCATTGCTCAAAAAGATGTTGACAGGGGTATCTCTTAATGCTAAATTACATGCAAGATAACTTTCTTGTCCAGAGTTCATCACATTGAGAAGCTTAGTAGTTCTGAAGGGGATTAGGATACTTGAGTTGTTTATGTTAATAAAGGTTCTTTTTACTGCTTGTTGTATAAATTTTACTGTCAAGCATGCACCTATAATTTTACATTTCTCAGCAAATGTTTTGTCAGGAGAGCTTGAAAATTTATTTATGAACTACTTTCCACAGAGGAGTTAAATCTAACTGATATGCCCTGCCTCTCAGGATGCCATTAACTTCGTGACACTTCACAGCCTTTGTTAATCAAAATTGCTTTAGCTGACTTTTAGTTAAACAGACCCAAATATAGCCTTCTTTGTTAGTAAAAGCTTAAGGTACACAGATTTACACTTTCTTGTGTGGTAGCTGATTTAGTAACTCCATGTCTTTAGAAATGCCATATCTTCAAATTTGCACTCAATTTTCACTGTCTTCTTGTTCTATGCTATTTCTGACATAGTAGCACTCAAAACAATAACCAATCTCTATGTAATATGAAAATATAGGAATTAATTTAAACTTCCTGCTCTGGATGTGAAAGCTGGCTACTGTGGAAAATGTTACATTACTACCATGCTTTTCCCAACTGCCAATTTTCTGCTTCTCGAAAGTCTTTTCACCATTGTCCAGACACCTAAATTGCATTCTGACAACAATCACATCTCTGTTCGAAACCAGACAAAGTCCCCAGAGAGAATATCTTTCACTAGGCAACCATATATTAAAAAGATCTTCCGTGCACTGCTTTGACATTTTATATTCCAATAACTAAACTAAAATTAAATTGTTCCCAAAATTAAAAGTCTCTATTTTTTTAATTACATGTAAATACATGTAGTTACTAAACAAGAAAGGCAATTCAATATGGTTCAAGACTAGGTTCCTCACAGAGCTTGTTCCTGACTTCAGTTGATTCTTGAGTTGGAGAATAAGCTAAGAAAGAATCAATTAAGTACTTTGCTATTTAATTGGCAAAATTAAGTAGCAAACAACTTGACAACTTGACAACATTTACAAGTTGTCAAGAAAAGGAATTTCATTCATCCCATAAATGTTCAGATATTTTTCAAAGCTAGACTTAGTCTGACTTTTAAATCTACATTCAAATATTCACTTTTTTTTTTTTTTTTTTTTTTTTTTTTTTTTTCCAAATTGTATTTAGCCAAGGTTCTTGGACTATATAGCCTATCTATATGTGTAAACATTAAAGCTTACAAATTAGTTTACAGTCACTCTGAGTCAACACTACAGACACTAGCTAAATAAAATTAAAGGGATAAAAAAATGTTCATAATTACTAAGGGAAAATTTTATATATTTTTTAAAAATAAAAGTAAATAAATCGCTCAAAATGGTAGTGGTCAGTCTGGGAAGGGAATGGAAAGAGGAACCTTCTACTTTTCTCTTCTGTGAGAAGTCAATTACAGGCTTTTAGATCCCACTGAGATCCCTCTTGTTATCTGTCATCTCACCTGCATCACTTTTTGTTTCCCTTCAATCCAAATGTACTGCAGTTCCAGCTGTCAGGCTCTCCTCCCTGCAACGTTATTTGTCAGGAGGCAGTCTTATTGAGCCTCCTAACTTGGGTCTCAGATCCCTGTTTTGGAGGTCTCCTTTTCAAAGCCATAGGTAAGGAAAGAGGCATTCATTGTCTGTCAGATAAGTCCAGCAATGGACTATTTTACTCTATTGTGTAAATCAGGAATATAGGTGTGTTTTGTTTGTTTGCTTGTTTGTTTGTTTTCTCCTCCAATCTCAAACAAGGAGTAACAAATGAGATAGATATATATTTAAATAAGTGTAAAGAAATGAGTTATTCCAGTGCAAACAACTTACTTCTAATCAGAGAAAAAAATGCATGTTTCAGCAGTTCCTGCTCCGGCAGTGTCATGTGTTGCTGGTCTTTGCTGCTGCCAGCCCTGGGCGGCTCCTGTGCACCTCACTCTCCTGAAGAGCTGTGGAGACTTTCCTCCAGTCTGTAGTCTCAATAGTCTGGGGTTCTGCCTTCCCAAGTGCAGGGCTTAGCGCTTCTTTGGACTGAACTGCATAACAAGTATTTATCCAGTTTGCCCAGCTCCATCTGGATGGGAGCTCTGCTTTTAAGCACATTGACTACCCCCCACCCCCTCTATTTGGTGTCACCTGCTAGGCTAAGGAGAAAGTACTCCATTACCTTCTCCTAGTCATTTGGAAAGATGATAAACACCAATCATGGTATAGACTGCATGTGTTGCAGTTTTTTAGACAGAGTACAACCCATTTACCTCAATTCCCTGAGCCCAACCAACCAGGTTTTTGCTTGCCTAATTGGCCTTCCATCCAGATTCTTGCATCCCAGCTTGTAGAAAATATTGTGGAAAATAAATCTCACAAGCCTTGCTGAAATCAAGGTAAATGGTACCCACTACTCTCTCCTTGTCCTCAAATCTAGTCATTTCATCAGAAAAAGTAATCAGTTTATTTAGGCAAGACTCAGGTTTGTTAAATTCATAGTAACCACTCACAATCACTTCCTTCTTCCTCATGTACCCAGAAATGTGTCTATGGTGTTCCTCTTCCATGTGCCTTGTACATAGTCTGCTCTTACAGTAGGTGCTAAATTCTGTCAAGATTAGTCTCTAAGCCAGCATGATTGCATACATTCTGAATTTTTCTTGTAAAAGGAATGGTTGCACAGAGATTAATGACAACCTTTCATTGGGAGTTACAGGTTCTCGTCACTTTTTAAAATCTGAGTCATAAGTGGCTTTTTCTGTGTCCATGCACCAGACAAGCTGGGAATGAAGCCAAGATCTCTTAAACTTTCCTATTCTCCAGTATAGGACAGTTATTTCTCTCTGCAGCATAATGCAAAGTGGACTTGTGTGTTACAACTAGTTGCCAAAATGCTTATGCTTCCAGGTGGAACAATGAGGGGTGAGGAACCAATGAACATGCTCAGTGTCACAAATCAAACTAAAAATTATGTCAATAAACTCAAATTGGAGGACATTTATATAAATGAATTTCCATAATAAAAGAAAAGTATAGCCAGAGCTAACTCCCTTGACAGGCTAATTAACCAAGAACCATCTATGCTGAATAGTCTGTATGGAGACTTTCCTGAGTATTCTGTCTTCTACATGTCAGAACTGATATCCTCCGGATCATGATCTGCTACCAGTCATAGGACCCCAGTTCTTCTCACCACCATCCGGGCACCAAAAGCTTACTTACATTTGCTGCTGCCAGTATGACATCCAGAAATGTAGTTTGGCTTTCTGCCATAATGTCAACCATGATACCGGCTACCATTTATTGTTGGAAGAACAGTTATGAGATATTGATTAAGAATGCATTGCTGACATCTCTCATTGCCTTTATGATGAATGTTATGCTATGTGGCATTTTTCTGAGAGCATCAGCTGCTGAGTGTAGACCAAAAAAAAATCAAATTTTACTTCAGAGAAATATTTTAGCATTTAGAATTATGAAGAAATTAGAACATGACCTGTTAAAGGAGACATTCTCTGAAATGTCATTCAAAATTCAGATTTCTGCCATATGTAAACCTTCCAAACAGATATATAAAGTAATTCCCTAAACTGCCAGACTCTAGAAGCAGTAAAAAAAAAAAAAAAAAAAAAAAAAAGTTGGACTTTGATAATGATTTTATCAGAGACGATACAGTTACCAGCACTAAATATAAATCCTTATACTTCAGGGAACAAGCTTTGCACTAACTGAAAAAAATAAGGAAGAAACTTTTGTGAGCTTATTGACATAATTTTACTGTGGCAAGGATTTTTTTCAAAGATGTGTGAAACATCTGCTACTAAATTGTATCAAAGATATGAGTTTATATTATTAAATTAACATCCACAGAGACAATTCTTAATTCCTGTAACAATCTCATTGTGTTGACATATTGACTAAACATTAACTTGCCAGATAGTATTGGCATTTGTCAAACACTATATTAAACAGTGTTGCAAAAGTAGAGAAAAACTATATATCTAGATGTAAAACATAGTTATTTTAAGATTTGCCAGTACAGTCACACATTAATTTATAAGTAAACTCTGTAAAGGTGACATCACTGAAGCAGGGACATGGCTGTACAGTAAAAATAGTATTCAGTACTCTGCAGAGCAGAACAAGAAAGGCGGCACTGCATCAAGAAAACTGTTTATCACAACATTGAATCAAGCATGCTGGGTGAGTCAGGGACTGGAAAGACAGGAGGCAAAAAAGGAGACAGGACAGTGGGAGTGCTGGCTAATGAGCATCTGACAATTACTTAATGCTTCAGAATAGATATTCACAGATCTGAGAAACAAAGCAGTTTTAACAAAAGTGGTTAGAAAGAAAATAAACTGAAAATACTAATACAAAATAAACTGAAAACACAACTGCACATTGTGATGATTTCTAAAATAGACAATTAAAATGTATATACTGGACCTATGCTATTAACTTGCTGTGCTGTAAAACACAACAGTAAATGGTACAGATTACAAAGTGATACTCAATCTGGAAAAACAGAACCACACAATCTCCTGACTGTGATTTTTTTTTTTTTCCATTGCTTGTTTGTTTGTTTGTTTTTACACAATCTTTGGAAACAAATGCACTTTTATGCCTGGGTTCTATACTGGCATAGTCCATATCATCAGCAAAGTCAATTACTTTGGTAAATGTAGGACAAATTTATTCATAGTGGTTGCACAATTGCCTTCGTATAAGGTAGATGAGAGAGTGAAAAGAAGATATTAAGACAATAGCCAAGAGAAAAAATAAATTATAAATAAATTATGAAAAATAAATTGTATTCAGATTTTTTTTTCCCAACTCAGGTTTCTGACTTTTCTTTGGAAACTAGCATCTACATTAGTAGTGTATTTATTGATTTATATTGATTTTTATTAGTTCTCACAATAAACTTTTCTGATTCATGCTTCATTTCTCAGAAGCTTTCCAACTTTCAGCAACTCTCTTTATGCATGAAAAGCCTATTGATGGCTTTGTGTTTGCATGAAAATGAACAATTTACATATTTATTGCTTGTGATTTGTGTGCTAGTTGAACCATCAGCAATGTTCATAGAATGCTATGTGAGCTGGAAGGGGAATGATTCATATGGCTGTGAATGGGACCAAAAGGGCAAAGAACAAGTACAAGTATAAAGAGATTAGCAACTGAATATTTTTCTGAATAGGAAAAAATGATCATATATGTGGAAAGATTATCAGGAAAACAGTGTATTGCAAAGGCTATCTATCATATCTCTGAGGTGCTTATCACAATGTCACCTGATTACCATACATATCTGATCATTTATCTCTCTGGTTTTCATCTCTTCATGATTCTAAATTTTGTCTTCATCTACAGTTCCTAAAAAGAACAGAAACTGTTTAATTTGTATAGATATTTATAATATTAACATCCTATTTTTATCACCAGTTTTTCTTGTATTAGTTATAAAAGGAGATACAATTCCAAATAAACAGAAATAATTATCTGTTGCATTATATACAGATTCTTACTTGTGTAGTCATATTTGCATAAGTAACCTATTTACTCTGATGGAAAGAAGTTGAGATTACTATACTTTTATAGAACTCAATCTACAGATACAATAGAACCTCATTTTTTTGTACTCTTCAAATCATCTGATAGAATCACAGAATGGTTTGGGTTGGAAGAGACCCCAAAATCATCCAATTCCAACCCTACTACAATGGGCAGAGACACATCCCACTAGACCAGGTTGCTCAGAGCTGCATTCAATCTGTCCTTAAACACTTCCAGGGATGGGGCATTCACAACTTCTGTGGGCAACCAGTTCCAGTGCCTCACCACCCTCATACAAAAGAATTTCTTCCTAATGTCTAAACTAAATCTACCCTCTTTTAGTTTAAATCCATATTCCTTGTTCATTGTGTAGTGTTTCACTGCAGTCCTTGAATGTAGTGAAAAATAATTTGGAACAGTCCAGTAAATGAACTTCAGTGCATGATCTAAGGTAACTTGAAGCTACTCTTGGTGTTTAACACAGTAGAGTATAAATGTGATATAATACCAGGGCTTTGAATTGAGTGTGTAAGAGGGTGTGACAATATTATTATTATTTTTTTTAGCTTTTTCTTTCTTTCCTTTTTTTTTTTTTTTTTTTTCTTTTTTTTTTTTTTCTGTGTATCTTGTTTGTAAAATAGTTATTCATAGCCTGTTTTCTGTAGCAGAAATCTTTAATTTCCTTTAGAGAATTTGTGTTCCAGTCCCTGCTGGAGTCAGAAGACTGGGTTAGGTATACTTCAGATCATATACCATATGTTCTGGTTTGCAACAAAAAGAACTTTTCAGCACTACAGTTGAAATAATAAGAAGTAATACACTGTAAAATTATTGAAAATAAGTTTTATAAAGAGTACAATTACATAATGGAAATTATTGCTATTAAATGTTGCAGACCAACATCTACATTTGTAAATGTAGAAGATTAATGGAGTATCTTTTCTTATCCATCTCAAAGAGATTTTTTATAATGATTTTCCTATTTCTTAATGTTTGGGATATTTTTCTGAAGGATTATTATTTTATTTTATTTTATTTTATTTTATTTTATTTTATTTTATTTTATTTTATTTTATTTTATTTTATTTTATTTTATTTTATTTTATTTTATATTTTATTTATTTTATTTTATTTTATTTATTTATTATTTTATTTTATTTTATTTTCCATTTTGTTTTCACTGCAGACAGTCTTGTGACACCAAATATAATGGCAGTTGTGCCATTCATTTTGATGAAAAGGGACTGAACTTCTGAACACAAATGACCAGAGGTAGTTTAAAAGCAAACCATTCATGCAATGATCTAAGAGTCATATCCAGGGCAAAGAACAAAAGCAGAAATTTCATCAGGATAACAATGCAAGTCATCCAATGTAAAGATAGAAGATGGTGGCAGCCCAGACATCAGTCTCTCCATTTTTAAACTTCTTCAACCGCCAGCGTACACGTGGACCATAAGCACTTACATCTATGAAGCTCATTTGTCCTGTATATTACACACAATGCAATCAACACATCATAAATGTTACAACCCTGTGTGATAACTGTATTATATATTTACTGATTCCTATTCCTCCCTTACAGGAGGGAAGGAGGGATGTATTTCAGATAACTCACCTTTGTACCATGTGTAGAAATGACAAAGTGAGTACATAGTGTGCATGGTGGTTTCTTGTTGAAAGTTCAGTCATTCTTCCAGATTGATAATGATTGTATTTTATCAGTTGGCACAAAAGACTTGTGTTTAAAAAGCATATTAGCTTACTGGGCACTCATTTATAAAAAATTACATTGTTAGTCATTCTGCTGGTGACTTCACTGTGACAGACTCCTTTGAAGTGCAGACTTTCTTTTAGAATGTTTGCACTTTTAAATGTCCATATCACCAAACTATGCTTACATTTTGCTTCGCGTATCTCCAGGGGTCGGTAGTCACTGTGGTAAATACTGGCACTAAAAAGCTGGCAGGCTCCAGATCTGTGTGTGTATCTACGTGTGTGTATGTGTTTGTGTATGTACGTTGGCGTGTGGGGAGGGCAGATAGTTTTTTAACTGTCCTTTTTTTTTTTTTTTTTTTTTTTTTTTCTTTTTAGGGCCAAATTCTGCTATCTCTGCTGCCATGGATTAATGATCTATAACTTGATCACTTGATCAGCACTCTAAATTATTGAAAAACTTCACACACAGAGATAATACTCATCTGGAGTAAAGGTGACAAGTTGCAAGTTTGACTCGGACAGATGCTTTTGTTCTAGAAAATTTTTCAGTGTTGTTAAAGAATATCAGGTGTGAATTATTTATATAGGCTAAATTCTTCATACTTTTAATAGGATCTCAAAAATGTAGTAATATGTTAAGCTGCTTACCTGTCTCTCATTAATAGTGTCTGAACACATTTCAGGCATTTCTAGAAAGTATTATTAAACTGTCTTCACAAATGGAATGTCTGGGTAGCAGGAAGAAAATCACTACATTTTTAAACATCTGGAGCATGTCTGCTTCAACCAGTGGGCCACAGTGCAGAGACCCTAAGGTAGCCGAACACAAAAAAGTAGTTTCACAGGAATGAAGAAGTTTCATCTTTCCAGATCCAGAATAACTAAAATAAAATAAAATTTAAAAAAATCATGTGAATGTTCATCTAGTAACATGTTCAAACATCCTTGAAGAAGAGGAGTTATTACCTTGAATGAAGCATTTCATGAGCATGCCTTCACTGCTTCTACACATGAGTTGCTCAGGGGCATCTAAATCAGGTGTTTCAGAGACACTCTCCAGTAATGCCAATTCTAGAATTAGCTTAATGAAATTTTATCATGCAGTGTAGAAATTCTGTATGTCTTTAAGCTCTGTATCTCAGACCTTAAAGAAACAAATAGACACTAACCATCTTTATGTTTAACTGTTTATATTTGAAAATCTGGTGCTATGTCACTTGCAAAAGGTCAAATAGGAGGTAGAAAGAGAAACATAAACTCAAATCTCTTAAGGATACTTACTAGGATGCTAACTACCACTATCAACTAGGATACTACCACCACTACTCTTTGTTTGTAGATGTAATAAATTAATTAAGTGATATTCAGATATTAGCTGAAAATATTTTCATTCATTTTCTGGGATATACTCTCATTCTGGAGAGACATATAATTATATTGTCACCCAGTACAGTTCTGTTTGGATCCTCTTTCAATCAGTTGGAAGAAGGTTAATTACTTAATAAGAATTTTATGTGGGAAGAAGTGATACACAAGACTACATAAAATAACCCTACATTCTTATTAGCTTCATTACTTTATGATATTTCCTTAGCAGAATATTTTTCTCCAGTCCTAGCTATGTCTTTATTACTTGTGTCATACATTTCTAATTTACAAAGATGAAGTGGTAGAGGTTTTTAAGAAAACAAAATCACAAAATTTTCTGGTGGAAAAAATTAAATGAAATTGAAGCAGATGGCCAAAAATTCTGAAAATAAATTATAAGGGAATAAACATTATAGAGACAGTGGAAAGCAACACTCCTTTCAAAAGTTCTCTAAGAAGACAGAATAAAATATTAAGAATAAGAGCAAACATGACATGAAAAAAGTACACTGATGTATAACAACAACAACAAAAAAAAACATATTAGAGGTGGACACTATAATTTTCTGGAATGTTCATTTTGCTCATCCACTGTATTCTGAATGTCTGTTGAATGTGTTGGGTTTTGGTTGGTTGGTTGGTTGGTTTTACGGACAAAACTAATGGAAGGTTCCCATTAATAATGTAATAATACCTTTGTACTTCAGCTTTATCTTTCAGATTTCATAGATACTGAAGTGGTTAGGATATTTACAAATGTTGGAAACAAATGAAGCAAATATGCCCCCAGATGAGTACAAATCCATCCCATACATCTAGATTGACCATTAAGAGAAAGATGGAGATAGTCTAGTCCTATATTTTCATTACTTTGTACACCTAACATCATCCATCAACTAAATAATTTGAGCATGAAAAGTCAAATCAATAAATGAGTGATCTCAGCTTTTTTGATTCACATTCTTAGATTACATCATCTATAAAACCCCTCTTAGTACCGCTTGTAGTACTGATGTCTGAATCTGAAGAAATTGAGGAGAATATCTGTTGAAGTGATAAACAGCTATTGGTCCATATATCTGCATTAAGTGATCTTGATAAGTAAGCTTTCCAAATGGACTAGTACAATCATGTAGCACCACAGAGTGAGTGCATTACCTCATCAAATCTTTTGGCTTGTCAGAATATCATGTTAACTTAGATTCAAGACCTTTCTGCATTCCATGTCTGATTTTTCTTGCATGCCTCCTCTACTCTTGTTTCGTAAAAAGGGTTATATAGGTTCTTAGAAACAAAAGTCAAGGTCAGACTGATTTCACAGCTACATTGTATGTGTGTGTGTGTATATATATATATATATAAATGTTCTATGGATTTATATGGCTTAGCCCAAAGGAAGAAGAAACTGCATGGAAGTCAGAAAAAATATAGCTGCAGTAATGTGTAAAAGGAAATAACACATTTTTCTATTTTTCTAGATTTTTAGTATAGATTTCAGCACCATATTATACCACAATATAAACCTAAAACCACAGAACCAGATGTATTACCTTGTTAATAACTGATATACATATCTAGTCTATTTTGGAGCTTAAAAGGTCATCTATTAGCAGATGTCTATGTGCTTGCAAGAAGAAGTTCCATGACAACATCTAATTGTTATGTAATTAAATCCAAACTACAATGAACAAAGAAGAGGAGCATCATCAAAGTACAATATATTTTTCTTTTAAATTTGTTCAGAAAATGCTTTAAAAGGCTGTTACAAGTGACACTGAAAACCAGTGTGATAGCGTACAGGGAGGTGCACATACCACATAGCTATTAAGTGCTCTAACCTGCTTTGTGAATAAGAAGCTTGTCTGGCCAAAAGATAAAAATGGTGAAGTACCTTACAAATAACAGAATTTACACTCAATCTCATAATCCTCATCTCAGGCATCTTCCAAATTACTCTTGTGAAATTAGAACAACTGTTTAGTGAGATTGACATACTATTTTATATTTATATTTTATTTTATTTTATTTTATTTTATTTTATTTTATTTTATTTTATTTTATTTTATTTTATTTTATTTTATTTTATTTTATTTTATTTTATTTTATTTTATTTTACAGAATCACAGAATCACAGAATTTCTAAGTTGGAAGAGACCTCAAGATCATTGAATCCAACCTCTGATCTAACACTAACAGTCCCCACTAAACCATATCCCTAATCTAATTTTATTTTATTTATTTTATTTTATTTTATTTTATTATGGTCCAGCGTACACGTGGACCATAAGCACTTACATCTATGAAGCTCATTTGTCCTGTGTATTACACACAATGCAATCAACACATCATAAATGTAAATTTATTCTTCTGAGACAAGACTACATAGAACAAGCCGATTTTTTGTGAACTTCATTAAAATCTAAATATTCTATATTTATGTCTGAATTCTGTGCATATGTGACATCTGGAAAAGTCAGAAAGGAGTGCAGGTGTCTTTCAGATCCTATAGAGACTTTAGCTGTTACAAAAGTGCCAATGCATCCTAATAAAATACAGTATCCTGACTCACATAAAAAGTATGTGTAAAACTGGATGATAAGGAATGGATTTATTTGGCAAGGAACAGAGGAGCAAAGTCACTGAACATCCTGTATGTACTATTTGTCTGGACTTTAAGGTAACACAATTTTCTTATAGTGATCACTCTCTTGTAATGCAAACAGTATGTTTCTGAGCCTGAGCCTTTCAATAGTCTGCTGATCATGTTAGTTCAGTCTTGTTAAAAAAAAAAAAAAAAAAAAAAAAAAAAGTTAATAAGAGATAAGATGCTTTTGAAGAAGGTGTGATTACATTATTTAAAAATTATACATTTTATAAGATAAGGTTTAAACACATGTCAGGAGAAGTCAACACTGGATTATGAATGGTTGTGATTATGTTATCTGTAAACTTTGAAGCTTTACGTACTGATCTGAACAATTGACTCCGTTGTTTTGTCATTACCATCAGCATTCCCCTTTCAGAGCTGCTGAATTGACTGCTGTTTGCATAGTTAGAAGTAAGGAAAGTTTGTTTTCCCACTAATATTTCATTGCCTGTTTAGCCTGATTTGATAGTGACTTTTCACCTTCATGTCTGCTGTATATTTTTTTCCTGGATTGTAAAATTGACTGGGTAATCAACTTCTTCACCTGAATTATTGAGAAGTTAATTTGAAAGAAAATTTTTGCCTAAAGCATCAAGATCATGTCCTAAAATAACACAGTTTCCTAAGGTTTATAGACACTGTTAGTACTTTTAATCTAATTTCTTTTTTCTATTATGTTGGATGGCAGCACAAGGCAAATATTTGGCTATCAGATCAATGTCTAGTAGCTAAAATACAAGAAGAACTATTTATTCTTTTAATTGGTATATGGATTTTGCCTGAAAAAGATAAGTATTTTAATTATTATTCTACAAGCTGCATAATTTTAAAAGGTCTGCTACCAAAATGCTTGCTCAAAATATAAACTATATTTTATTCTCTTATGTGTTAGATTAAGTATATTAGAAATAACAAGAATAACATTTTTTTTCTTCCTACCCTGCCAGCCCTTTGCCCTTCTTGCCTCAAAGAGTAGACAGAAAATTCCATCTTCCACCATTCAATCACATTTAAAACAGAAGTGGAAAAAGAGAATGAGTGGAGAAGTAAGAAATTATTTGACTAAGAGGAACTGAGCCAACAGCAAGGTACTTCAGAGAAAGCAAGCAGCAAAGAAAGTTTTTTGCCAACTCTTTCTTCCAAACAACTCAAGCCTCAGACATTATTCTGTGCAATCTGTTTCTCAGGAGATATTTTGGATACTTTTTTTTTTTTTCTCTTTCTTTTTGTGTTTTCTCAAGTTTTAGATTGTTATTGTGTAGTCTGTAATATATATATCTATATACATAACTAAGTATATCACTATTTAACTACAGATTTTACATTCAGAGTGCTCATTCCCAGCACTTTGACTAGATTTAAATCTGACAAGTAAAGATTTTTTTATTTATCTTTTTTATTATTATTTTTTGGGGGGGAGGGGAGAAAGAATATCTAATTACACCTTGATGTTGGTGAAAGTTCCTTTATAAAAATCTTTATAAAAATCTTATGGATCCACCGTAGACATTGCCAGAAAAATACAGCTTGCTTGCTTTTCCTTAAAGAGAATCCTGAGACTTAATAAGACAATGAAGGCCCTCTGATGAAATCCAGTGCCCTGTTATTTTGTTGTCCATAGAATTTAATAATCAGGCAAAATACATTGTTCACTGAAGTACAACAGGGGCTTTCTTTCTGTTGAAGAGTACACAGTAAAGCAAGATAGACTTTACCCTTTCTGCCACGGGACCAGTTCAACGCTTTTTCTTTCAAGAGAAATAACTTCATATGATACAGAAAAACATAAACTAAAGCTCATTAAATAAACAAACAGCATTAAAATAATTTCAGTATTTTGATGTAAATGAATGGACTAAAATGAAAGAATGTCATCATAACTCTGACATTACCAGTCTGATATTGTTCCTGTCAGTTTGAGTTGCAGTCAAGAGTTTATGGGGATACATGTGCACATAGAATATCCCAATCATAGAATCATAGAATCACATAATGGTTAGGGTTGGAAGGGACCTTAAAAATTACCTTGTTCCAAGTTCCTTGCCATGGGCAGGGACACCTCCCACCAGACCAGGTTGCTCAAAACCCCATCCTACCTGTCCTTAAACACTTCCGTGGATGGGGCAAACACAACTTCTCTGGGCAACCTGTTCCAGTGCCTCACCACGCTCTGAGTAAAGAATTTCTTCCTAATATCTAATCTAAATCTCCTGTCTTTTAGTTTAAATCCATTACTCATTGTCCTTTCACTACAATCCCTGATGAAAAGTCCCTCTCCAGTTTTCCTGTAGGCTCCCTCTAGGTACTGGAGGACCTAGTCTAGAAGATCTCCCCAGAGCCTTCTCTTCTCCAAGCTGAGCAATCCAACTTTCAGCCTGCCTTTATAAGAAAGGTGTTCCAGCCCCTTGATCATCTTTGCAGCCCTCCTCTAGATTTGTGTTAATACTTCCATGTCCTTCTTGTGCTTGGGGCTCCAGAGCAGAACACAGGACTCTGGGTGGGGTCTCACAAGAGCAGAGTATAAGGGAAGAATCATGTCTGTCACCTAAAAGGCGAAATTGTATAACTCTATTCCAAATATATACATATATTTGGAAAACACACATTTTTCTGTAACCATGCATATTTTCAAGTATTTTTCTGTATTTTTTTTAAATGTGGTATTTAGTTTATTCATTAAAAACAAACAAACAAACAAACAAACAAACACATAACTTTTCTTCAAAAGAATAAGAATAGATAAAGTTAAAAGCCCATAACAGGGCATTAATCTGATCTGACATGAAGCTTAACATATATTTACAACTACGAGCTGCTCCAGTGAGTTCAGGATTACCATCAAACTTTACTTTAAGGAAGTGAATATCTCTGCAAGAATGGTACCTACCTTTGTTGTTATTGTATTTGTTTTTCTTTGATAGGAAATTCACGATAAGGCATACCAGAAGGAAAGTAGTATGTAGACAGAATTGATATACGTAACCTGCATGGCAAAATGGGTATTTATGGAGAAAGGCCCTGAGTTTTGTAAAAACCTAAAAAGAGTTTCTGCCAGCTTCAGAATTGGGGTATTCTGACAACAAGTATTGAAAGTATGATTTTTCAGAATGAAAACAGAGAGATTTCTTGGTAGGGGTGGCAGTCTTGGTGTAGTGGAGAGTCAAGCTGAAATATAGCAATTTAT
This sequence comes from Aythya ferina, assembly GCF_964211825.1. NCBI lineage: Eukaryota > Metazoa > Chordata > Aves > Anseriformes > Anatidae > Aythya > Aythya ferina. Next base: position 17,225,263 of record NC_140299.1, on the reverse strand, counting down.
TGCAGGAACAGTTTTCCTCAAAATTAAATGTCATATGATTTGATGACAAGGGCAATTTGGAAAGATCAAGAGGGAGCTGTGAATGCTGAACTGGATTGATTAATACAGATATGGAAGAACATGTCAGAGATAAAAAATTCTTCCTTGCTTTCATCTTTCTCTCCATTAGCTCTGATAAATCCCATTCCTTAAGTACATGGGACCTGTTGTTTATGGGATCTACTGCATTGCTGCTGTAAGATTTTTTATGATAAAGGAGTTTGCATGAGTAATTCAAGTATGGCTATATTATATAAACATTCTTTCTTTCAAATATGTTGTGTGTTGTTGTTTTTTTTTCCTCTCCAAATCCAATATCACCAAGGGATTTCTTTCCAGCCTATGAATTCACTTTCTGCTATGCAGATGCCAAAACATTCTGCATGCACGAGAAATATCCACCTGCTGTAAACATAAGTATGTCTGCCGCTCTACCTACCTATGTAGTAGTTAGCACAACAGATGTCTATTGATTCAGTGAAAGGATAGTTTCTTCTGGACTGAAAAGAAATTGAATAATCAGTTCTGTATGTACCTGAATGAGATTATTTAACTGACTGTTTCTTAAACTGACAGTAGGTTGTGCAGGTACTGCATAATTAGAGGGTGCAACTTCTCTTTTATCACTGCTATTGTTTCCAAGTTTGTAAAGTTGATAATTCAGCTCAAAGAGTCCATACAAGCATGCTAGTGAGACAGAGAATCACAATAAAGATATAACACCAGAATCCCGTAGCTTGTATTTCAGGAAGTACCCATATGGCAAGTTCTAAGACCCTATACATATGTTTATGCGTTGAGTCAGTTTGGTACACAAATGTTACACTCAGAGCAGTTATTGCTAAGCTGTTATAGCAGAAGATTTAACATTCTCTAGAAATAGTTAGTGATTTTACACGGAGAAAGAGCCAGAATATAGTGATTGTTGATTGAAGGATATGATCTCATGTTCACATATCTTTAACCATAAAAGTGGTGTAGATTCTACAATATACATTGTGGCATATTATTTTATATCCCATGATCAGAAATAACTGTATGAAGTTTATTTTCTGCATTATACCTTATAAGAATTTTCTTAAATTTTAAGTTGATCTCTGGTGATTGCTAATGAACTAAACTTTATAATTTTGAAACCCTAAATATCCTGAACTGCTATCTTGAAGTATTTATTTTTATCTAATTTTGTCAAGAGCTGAAAGTCACATTGGGGTCAGTGTTGGTAACATCAAAGTGTTAGATAAGAAATGGCTTCTTAGGCTGCTAAATCTGGTCTCCTGCATCTAGTCTTATTATCTGATCTCTTTTATACACAGATCCATGTCTGTATCTTCATATCATTTTGCAGTCTTTAGTCCTACTGGAAAGGCTCATCAAGAATGTCTCCCTTCCTTATAAAAGTTTCTTTCAAATTTTGTCTAAACTAATTCCTGTGCAGTTAGAAAACACTTGTGTTAACTCTGGCCTTTAGTTTAAGCAGTTCTTTTTCCTCCCTAATATTTTTTTTTCCTGGTGTATTTATTTAGAGAAGTCATATCTCTTTTCAGCCTTTGTTTATCAGGCCAGATAATTAAGCTCTTTTGTTTTGGTTTTGTGTGCATATGTTTTAGTTTTATTTTGTTTTGTTTTGTTTAATTTAATTTAATTTAATTTAATTTAATTTAATTTTATTTTATTTTATTTTATTTTATTTTATTTTATTTTATTTTATTTTATTTATTTATTTCATTTTATTTTTTCTAATAAGAAGCCTTCACATTTCACCAATCGTTCTTGTTGCCTTTTATTGTATCCCTTCCAGACGTCATTATTTTTTCTTGAACTTGGATGAGTAGATTTTGTTGTCTTAAGGAACCTTGTCCAAGTACTTTGAGGACGCTCTGTTTTTCCATTTCTATTCTGCAACTAGATCTTATAGTCAGCGTTGTCTTAACCAGCACAGATAAAAGATTCTCTTGTAACAGATAATATTAGTAGAACTTGTGCCTCCCCTATCCTATTCTAAAGATTATTTTATTTATTTATTTATTTTTTAGTTTAGAAATGTGTTGGTTTTTTTTGTTCGTTTGTTTTTTCTAGCACTGTATGCTATTGAATTTCATTTTCTGTAAGATATTCCCATCCTTCCTTTAGTGATGATACCTCTCTGTCATCTCTATCATCAGCAAGTACCTACTTTTTGTGCATTTATTATTAATGAGGATATAAAGACAGAAGTCATTTTAAAATTATTTCTTGACTGAATTGAAGAATTCCACTAATGATCTCCTGCCTGCCCAAAAATTCCTTTATTGACACAAGTTGTCTCCTTTTTCATCATAATTTGTCCTTTCTCTTCAACTCAGTTGCTAACTCACCTTGTAATTCCTGTACTAATCCTTCTCTTCTCTGCATGAGCTCATAGTTTCCCACACAATACAATGTCAAATGGTTTATTGAAATCCAGAGTAAAATAAATATATTTCCTCTGTCTGATGTCATTTATCTTATCACATAAGTATACCTAGCTATTCTGGCACAATCAATCGTCAGTAAATCACTTTCCATTTACTGATGAATATTTTATTATTTTTTAAATTCAGAATATGTTTGACAAGTTTTATATTGTACTTCATGATTCAGTTTCTCCTCTTATGAAATGGCAGTCATAAATACCCGACTTTCAGATATTAGAAGACGATACTTTAACGTTGTCAAAATGCTTTGAGATCCTTAGTAGAAAATGGTCTGCAATGCAGTGTTCTTATCATTTTTGTCATATGCTACATTCGAAGAGGTATTTCTAACAATATTTTACGTATAGCTATCTCTTCAATAGAAAGATTGAAGAATTCTTCTTTGAATTGATATTTTCACTTACGAATGCTCTTTTAAATATAAAATATTGTTTTCCTGTTCATCAAACTTCGCCACTCTCATAAGCTGTCAATCAGGATAAGATAAACTCAGACTATCTTGTGTTCTATGCAAGATAACAGGCTTTGATCCAAACAATAAAAATACATCAAATATTGTCATCAACACTAGCTACTTCAGACTCTTCTCACTCTGGTATTTGTTGTTTTCTGTCTAAATTGCGAAAGTTTAATTTTTCCTGGTTTTAAATCTAAATAAAACTCCTCCTAAATATTTAGTATGCTTGTCACATAGGTCTGTGTGGAAAAGAGTGAAGTAAATTGTATCTTTTCTTCATTAATGAGACATTTTTAATTAGTCCGGTATGGTTCAATGAAATGAGTGGAGCTGACATAGATTTGTAATCACTTCCCATAATGTTGGTTTTATATTTCAAAAATCTCAAGTCTTATCAGTAAGTGTATTATATGCAATTATCATAGAATCACAGAATCTTAAAATGGTTTGTGTTGGAAGGGACTTTATAGATCATTAATGATCAGCTGCATAGCATCAGGGAGGCTGAGGAGTTAGACATCTGGATCCCAGCACAGCCAGCAGGGGACCCATAGCCAATGGCTAAACAGCCTGAAACTCCCTCACCAGCATTCACAGAAGGGATGAGGGCCAATAACACTGGACAGCAGAAGCTAGCAACAAGGACCAGCAAAAAGAAGAGCCTTCCCCCCAAAAAAGAGGTTCTCTTACAGAACTTCACGCCTCTGCAGACTGAAAAGGACAGACCCGTCATTGCAGGGGGTGTGGAGCTGAGTAAGATGGCCTGCTGCCTGCATAACAACTAGCACAACTAAGAAAAGGTAGTAGGTGACAGCAGTAGGCAACACTCTTCTGAGAGGTACAGAGATACCCATCTGCTGATCTGAGCAGCTCCTGAGAGAAGTCTGCTGCTTGACAGAGGCTTGTATCAGGGATGTCATCAAGAGACTGCCAAACCTCATACAGCCTAGTATCTGCTACAGTTTTATGTGGGCACCAATGATGCAGCCAAGAGTAGTCTGAGGAGCTTCAAGAGGGATTACAGAAACCTAGTATTAGTAAGGGACTCAGGACTACAAGTAGTTTTTTCATCAGTTCTGATGGTTGAAGGGAAGGGGATTGAAAGGGCCAGTCAAATCTGGTAAATAACAGATAATGGAATCATAGAATCATAGAATCACAGAATATCCCAAGTTGGAAGGGACCCACAAAGATCATCAAGTCCAACTCCTGGCACCACACAGGTCTACCCAAAAATTCAGGCCTTATGACTAATCTCCGACAAGCTTGGTGTAGTGACTACATCCTTGGGGAACCTGTTCCAGTGTGCAACAACTCTCTTGGTGAAGAACCACTTCCTTATATCCAGCCTGAACCTCCCCTGTCTCAGCTTGACCCCATTCCCATGGGTCTTATCACTGGCCACTAAAGAGAATAGATTCATGCCTGCCCCTCCATTCCTCTTCATGAGGAAGCTGTAGACTGCGATGAGGTCTCCCCTCAGCCTCCTCTCTTCCAGGCTGAACAGGCCAAATGACCTCAGCCGCTCTTCATACGTCTTCCCCTCTAGGCCCTTCACCATCTTCCCCTCTAGGCCTTTCTCTGGGCATTCTCCAATAGTTTCACATACCTTTTGTACTGTGGAGCCCAGAACTGCACACAGTACAGTTTTCTTGATATAGTTTGCATGAAGAAGAACCAAATATTAAACTTTCATTTCTTTAAAAGGATTATACTTACAATAGTGAAAATAATGTACAGTAATGAAACTATAATATATATATTATATATATTATATATTATATTATATATTATATATTTTATATATATTATATATATATGTTATATATATGTTGTATATATGTTTTGACAGTTTTATAATTTTGGATCTAATTAATTTTTACTAGAAAAGGTTATGAAGAAGATCATTTTGAGTGCCTTCACACAGCAGACACAGGACAATTGAGTGATCAGAAGCAATCAGCATTGGTTTATGAGAGGCAGATCCTGCCTGACTAACCTGATCTCCTTCTGTGACAAGGTGGCAAACTTAGTAGATGAGGAAATGTTGTGGATATTATTTACCTGGATTTTAGTAAAGAGTTTGACACCATTTACCACCATATTCTCCTGGATAAACTTGCTGCTCATAGCTTGGACTGGAGTACTGTTCACTGGGTGAAGATCTGGCTAAATGGCTGGGCTTGAAGCATCATGGAGAAGTGTTCAGTCCAGTTGGTAACTGGTCACGAGTGGTGTACCTCAGGGTTGTAAATCAGTTTTGTTTAATAGAAATGCTATGTTCAGATGGAACCTCCTGTGACCCACTTATGCTCATTGCCTCTTATCCTGGCACCACTGGAGAGAGCCTGGCTATGTTATCTTCCCACCCTCCCTTCAGGTATTTCTACACATAGACAAGATCAATGCTGAGCTTCCTCTTTTCCAGGCTGAACAGTTTCAGCTCTCTCAGCTTTTCCTCATAGGAAAAGTGCTCCTGTCCTTTAAAACAATAGGCTGCATCCAATTGTATGACATTCAACAATGATATATTTCAGGTGCTGCACTTGGGTCACAACTCTCCCATACAGTGATGCCCAGCAGAAAAGCTCACCCGCAGTAAGCTTGCTACCCTGGACTTTGAGAGAGCCAACTTTGCCATCTTCAAGGATCTGCTCAGTAGAGTACCATGGGACAAAGCCCTGGAGGGAAGAGAGGCCCAAGGAAGCTGGTTAGTATTCAAGGATCACCTCCTCCAAGCTCAGGAGTAATGCACCCCAACAAAGAGGAAATTGGGCAAAAATGCCAGGAGGCCTGTATAGATGAACAAACAGCTCCTGGCCAAACTCAAGCAGAAAAATGGAGGCCTACCGAAAGGACAGATAGCCTGGGAGAAATACAGAGACATTGTTCAAGTAGCCACGGATGAGGTTAGGAAAGCCAAAGCCCTCTTAGAATTAAATTTGGCTGGGGACATCAGATACAATAAGAAAGGGTTCTCTATAGAACTTCAGTGATAAAAGGAAGACTAGGGAAATTGTGATCTCACTCCAGAAGGAATCAGGAGAACCTGGTAATCAGGGATAAGGAGAAGGCTGAGGTACATAATGACTGTTTTGCCTCAGCCTTCACCAACAAGAGCTCCAGCCACATGGCCTGGGCCCTAAAAGGTAAAGGCAGGGACCGGAAGAATATAGAACCACCCACCACAGGAGAATCATAGAATCATTAAGTTTGGAAAAGACCTCCAAGATCATCTGGTTCAACCATCACCCTACCACCAATATCACCCAATAAACCATGTCCCTAAGCACCACATCCAACCTTTTCTTAAACATCCCCGGGGACAGTGACTCCACCACCTCCCTGCGCAACCTGTTCCAATGCCTGACTACTCTTTCTGAGAAGAAATGTCTTCTAGTTTCCAACCTAAACCTCCCCTGGCACAACTTGAAGCCATTCCCTCTATTTCTTTTGCTGGTTATCAGCAAGAAGAGGCTGACCCCCAGCTCCCCACAACTTCCTTTCAGGTAGCTGTAGAGAGCAATAAAGCTACCCTGAGCCTCTTCTTCTCCAGACTAACCAGCCCCAGTTCCCTCAGCTGCTCCTAATAGGACTTGTGTTCTAGACCCTTCACCAGCTTTGTAGCCGTTCTCTGGACATGTCTCAATGTCTTCTTGACCCAAAACTGAACACAGCCTCTCCAGAGCAGAATACAAGGGAATGAACACCTCTCTGGTCCTGCTGTCTACACTGTTCCTGATAAAAGCCAGGATGCCATTGGCCTTCTTGGCCACCTGGGCACACTGTTGACTCATGTTCAGATGAGCATCAACCAACAGCCCAGTTCCTTTTCCTCTGCACTTCTTAAAAGAATATACATTAAAAATATAATAACATGCATTAACACTGACAAGGAATGAACTTAGAATGATTTTCTGAAAGGTGCTCATTACAGGATGGGTTACTTGAATTATTTCTAGTATGAGCAGCTATTCAAGGATAGGATGGCAAAATAGAATCTAAGTGTACTTAAACCCAGAAAATGTGCTGGTAAGTCTAGAGGCAAGGAAGACAAGGAAGAAACCTAGAATAAGAAGGAGGTTATGTCACAGATGACTGTGGTCTGTGGCGTAAAGTTCTGGTTCATGTTCAAGAATGTAGGTTGGAAATACTGGAAAGAAAAGGCTTAACTAGTCAAAGTAAGAAGTATGTATGAAAAAAACGTATGAAAGAAAGGGAGGTGAAGCCTAAGTATAACGTAGAAAGGCATGCATAGCAAAGATCAAGGCATAGTTTTCTGTGTATAAACTCAAATATTTCAGTTATTTAATAATGCCTGAGTTTCTTGTCACTGTTCTCCATCTCACTTATAAAGTAAACAGAGGACTTTTTGTTATCTAAAATCAAAACAAAACAAAACAAAACAAAACAAAAAAAAAAAAAAAAAAAAAAAAGGAAGCTAACTCTGAAGGGTTGTTGTACTGCTGTATTCTTCTTTATATGCCTAGTCATTAAAAATTCCCCAGTATGAGAAACTGGAGGTGTCAGATACAATTATTTGGTGTGTTATTGCTGCTTTAGTGGAAAATTTATATATATATACCTGTATTTTTATGTATTGAAAAGTTCATTGAAATATATTTGGTTAAACAAATGCTATCTATTACTTTTAAATATTAACTATATCTTACTTACAGGGAAAACAATAATAATAATAATTTAAAATTAAAATTAAAAAAAAAAAAAAAGAAATCATTTATCTTTGGGGAAATTAATAAAATTAATACTTTTTTTTTTTTTTTTTTTTTTTTTTTTTTTTTTTTCCTGGAATATATATATGTATATATATAATTTTTCAGCCCAGCTAATTTTAAGATAATACAAATACACAGAGTGAAATTCTCTCTTTTTCTATGAAAATCAGGTATTATTTAGTCATTCTTAATTTAGACTAAATAAAACCTCAGATTTGAAAATAATAATCTTACTTTTAACAATGGAGAATAGCTCTGACAATGTTGAATTGTTTAATTTATAGTTAAATTGTCACTTTAAGAAACAACAGGGAAATACTTGTGAACTGTCCCAAAGCAATCAGGAAGGGTTCTTCTGGAAAAAGTGATGTCACAGTTGAAGGGCCCGCACATGGAAAACAAGCAGGAGGAGTTGGAAACCCTCAATTAGACAAATATGACCTGATTGCTATCACGGAAACATGGTGGGATGGATCACACAACTGGAACATTGGAATAGAGGGCTACAAGCTCTTCAGAAGAGGTAGGCTTGGAAGAATAGGCAGAGGTATTGTCCTCTGTGTTAGGAAAGGGATTGATTGTGAAGAGCTGCCTCTGAGAAACATGCATGGATGTCTTGAGAACTTGTGGTTGAAAGTTAAAGACCAAACCAATAAAGGATACCTTATGGTTGGAATCTACTACTGACCAAGGGGGTCAAGGGGAGCCTGTTGATGAGGCCTTCTTGTTTCAACTACAAGAAGCATTATGTTCACACACTCTCATCTTGATGAGAGACTTCAACCTTTCTTCAACCAGACTTTCAAGCTGGAAAAGTTGCACAGCAGGCTGTAAACAATCCAGGACACTCCTTAAGTGCACCAATTATAAAACTTCCTGATACAGGTATTAGACAAACCAACCAGAGGAGAAATGTAACTGGACCTGGTGTTCACCCATGCAGACAAACTCATTAAAAAGGTTTAGATTGGAGGTGGTCCGGTCTGCAGTGACTATGTCCTGGTTGAGTTTGTGATCTCATGGAACAAGGGCCTAAGGAAGAGCAAAGTCAGCACCCTGAACTTCTGAAAAGTGAAGTTCAAGCTATTTAAAGACCTAGTGGATGAGATCCTCTGGAACATTGTCCTTAGGGACAAAGGAACTGAACAGAACTGGCAACTCTTTAAGGATGTTTTTCTTACGATGTTTTTCTCTCCACCCCCCTGTTTAAGAAAGCAGTCAGGAGGGTGAATGTCCTCCTCTACTCAGCCCTTCTGAGGGCCTCTCTTAGTGAACTATGTCCAAGTCTGGGGACCCCAGCAGAAGAAGGATGTTGATATGTTAGTATGGGTCCAAAGAAGGGTCCCAAATTTGATCAAGGGTCTGGAGCACCTCTCCTATGGAGAAAGGCTGATAGAGCTGGGGCTAATCATCCTGAAGAAGAGAAGGATCCAGGGTGACCTTATTGCAACTTTTCAATACTTAGAGGGGTCCTATTAAAAAGATGGAGAGCAACTTTTTTGCTCAGGCATATAATGACAGGACAAGGGGGAGTGTTTTTAAACTAAAAGAGGGGAGATTTAGATTAGAGGTTAAGAGGGAATCCTTCACTCAGAGGGTGGTGAGGCACTGCAACAGCTTGTCCAGAGAAGTTGTGGATGCCAAATCCATGGAGGTGTTCAAGACCGGATTGAGACCCTGGGCAACCTGATCGAGTGGATGTTATCCCAGTCCATGTCAGGGGGGTAGGAACTAGGATCTTTAGGTGGGAATTAAGTGATCTTTAAGGTCCCTTCCAACCCAGTCCATTCTATGATTCTATAATAAATTAAACTTCTATATATTTTATAATATTAATTATAATTATTTATATATAAATATAAAAATAAATATATATAAATATAAATATATACCATATAATATATATTTATATATAAATATATGTGTATCAAATATATCAAATAATTATAATATTAATTAAACATCTTCCTCGAATAACAGCTGAGACTCTGGCTGAGGAACAATACAAAGGCAATTAAGTGTAGAAAATCATCTCAATTTTTCAAGGAAGCCCTACATATGGTTCCCTAAAATATAGCTCATTCACACACACACACACACACACATATTATTTATTTTTCTTCCTTGTGTTTCTTAAAGGAAAACCATACCAACACAACAAAGTCTTGTTTGGAGGAAGGTGAACAAATATGGAGTGAAGGGAAAATGAAAGAATAGTCCAGAATAGATTTTGTTTTTATCAGAGTATATGAAGTTCATTATATTTGTTATCCCTTGACATTTAGCTGAACACGAATAAAAACTGAATGTTGCTGAATAGCTTTTTAAAACATGTCCATTTCGCTGTTGACTCAAAACAGCAATTTTGGCAGCCATTCATTTTGTAGCAATTATCTATTTCCTATGACTATTTCAGAAACTTAAAATGTGTTGCCACTCCTTTGTTCCTGCCTATGATTTTGGAAAGGCAGAGTCTTAAAGATCAACGTGATGAGTCTGGGTTTTTTAATACAACTGATCAAATGAAAAATATCTTACAGAATCATCATCATGTGACAACTGTTTATTTTGTCAGAAAATATAAATTCTTACATAAAGGATATTGATACTGTTTTATAAATCACTCATTCCTTTAGCTCTCTTTAACACTAAAATATATGAATTAAGATAAATATTGAACTACTGGATCATCAGAGGTAGTCTTATAATTGCTAGCCTGATTTATAAAACTGAAGCAAGCAATCCAAATGTTAAAGGCTAACTTGCTATCTATTGATTTAGGATGACACACTCCCACAGAATACTATAGTTAAGGCTGTCCCTGTAGAGTTACATAAAACAGGAGAGCAGTGTGACTTCTCATTTTTTGCCATCCCCAGAGAAGAGCAGGATCATTAGCCAATAATAACATCAGAGAAAAACCTCTTAAACCTATTATAGGTGTCAAACCAACACGATGACATAAAAGTAAGAGTGAACAGAGACACTGGCCCACAGGGGATGAAATAATAGTTTTGTCTGCTGCTTTTTAGTGTCTGAAGTGGAGTCCATTTTGGTTTACACTTTTCAGCAGCATCTGTCAAAAGTGCCAAAACACTCTCAAGTTTGGATTTCATAACAACTTTCTCTCCTTTGTAACTGATCTTATTCATTAATATCTAAGAAATAAAAGGTGGTGAACAACAGATATTGGCAAAAGCTAATTTTGAAACAATTATCCTACAAAAACAATTTGTTGCATAGTGTTGAAACAGAAATAAGTACACAACAGTTTTAACTGTAGTATATAATGTATTAATTGCTTTTAAAACCAGTTCATTAAGCACACTATGTTCATGTACAATTCCAAAAAGTGATGTGTGAAATAGAAGCATACTTAAAAATATATTTCTATTAAAATAAAATTCCTTAAAATATTCATATTTTTTTTTAGACTCACTTGTATGCAGTATAAATGGTACTTGAGAGTAGGTAACAAGTATGATGATTGTTTATTAGAGAGCACTTAAAGGAAAAGAATATTAATTATTTGGAGATAGGGAAAATTGTCATGTACATTCATAAATCTAAACTTCTGCATATGCAAGAAGCATGAAATGAAAGTGAAAACAAATTACTTCAGCCCAGTCAAAACCACAAAAGTTCATTTTAAAAATGTAAAACAATAATTTTAAATTTACAAATAAACTTTCACTCAGAAGAGCCCCTCTATGAAAGACACTTTGGTGGGTGGTAGGTCTAGCATAGGAATATGTCACCTAGAGTAGGTCACCAATATATAGCAAATTTACAAGTGCTCCTCTTTTTATGTGTCATCCACAGGGATCTTTTCAGATCAGTAGGTGTTAAGAACCTACCCAGATATCCAACATAAAAACACCATTTGATTCTCAAAAGAAAAGGTGACTTACACAAACAGAAAGTTAAAACTGAGATATTAAAAAGTTCTACAATCTGGACCCGGCTTTTATTACCAAATTTTAATTCAGAGGATAACTGTTATATTCCTTTAAAATCATAGTCTAATGGTATATAAGATTTAAAATATTATATTATTTAATTATTACTATATTTTCACACTACTCGTGAACACCTACAAATATATGGAAAGTTTTTAAGGATTGAGACATAACTTTGGATCCTGGGTAAATAACTATGACAGAGTAAGAACAAATAGATATTCTCAGATTAGTTTTGTATTATGAAAGGCAGGATGTGTTTAATGCCATATTTTACTTATGAATATTAAGTTTGTTAACTTGCCTACCAAGTTTCATTACATTATGAAGTTGACTTAATTTATAAGGGATTTTTATAAAGGAAATTTCACAGAATCACAGAATCACAGAATTTCTAGGTTGGAAGAGACCTCAAGGTCATCGAGTCCAACCTCCAACCTAACGCTAACAGCCCTCCACTAAACCATATCCCTAAGCTCTACATCTAAGCGTCTTTTGAAGACTTCCAGGGATGGTGACTCCACCACTTCCCTGGGCAGCCTGTTCCAATGCCTCACAACCCTTTCTGTAAAGAAGTTCTTCCTAACATCTAACCTAAAACTCCCCTGGCTAACTTAAGCCCATTCCCCCTCGTCCTGTCACCAGGCACGTGGGAGAACAGGCCAACCCCCACCTCGCTACAGCCTCCCTTGAGGTACCTAAAAAGAGCGATAAGGTCACCCCTGAGCCTCCTCTTCTCCAGGCTGAACAAGCCCAGCTCCCTCAGCCGCTCCTCGTAGGACTTGTTCTCCAGGCCCCTCACCAGCTTTGTCGCCCTTCTCTGCACCCGCTCAAGCACCTCGATGTCCTTCTTGTAGCGAGGGGCCCAAAACTGAACACAGTACTCGAGGTGCTAAAGGAAGGGCGTTGCACCCCCATGCTGCGTCTCGAACCCGTGACCTCAGATTTCTCTTCACGTCGCGAGGTCAGGGTTATGCGAGCGCCTCGAGCCGGTGAGCCACCGCCGCACCCTCAAATTTTGCTTTATTCCTTTTATTCAGTGATGCTACGCTGCTTTCTTTATCATGCCAGGACTAGGCTTAAAATAGACAAGGAGAAAAGACTTCAGCCATTTTAAAAAGCACAATTGACATGTGTGCTGACCTCTTGACTGCATATGTTACAGCTATAGGTAGTTCAAATGGTTCCAGGTGGGGTTACACAGGGCACAGCAATGTCTGCTTTACTATCACAAGTATAAATGATAGTCATTTTATGCCATAAACAGCCTGAGGTTTGTAGAGGTCCCATCAGAAATTAAGTCCTTGCCAGGAGGTAGGATTCCAGTCCATTTGTCCATGAGAGCATCTCAAACAGAATAAAAAAGCTTTATAAAATATTATCCAGAGAGATAAAAGGCAAATAATACAATTTATTTATGGTCTGGGGCCAGAAATGAGAACAAAAGATGTTTGTTTTCTATGATGAATGAAAAGTGCTGTTACATAATCTATTTCCAGAGCTAGGGGCTAGATTTTCTAAAATGCATTTTTTCTATAAGCCTTATTTACTCATAGACAGACACACATACACACAAAACATTTATCATATTTATAATATTTATCATATGTACATATGCAGCTCATAGCTCTCAAAACTGTATCCCAAAGGTTCACTTGGTCACCACTTCCTTTTTTTTTTTTTTTTTTTGTCCCTACTTTAGGTTATTAATAAGATATAAGATGGTAGACAACCTTGTGGTTATCAAGACCAAAGATGACTTTATGAAAAAAAAACAAAACAAAACAACAAAAAAAGTGAAATATTTAATACTCAGTTGACTCCTTAAGAATTTGAACACCTAAGAAAGAAATGTTAATCCCAAAGGGCACTTGGATTTCAGACAGCCACCATGAAGGAGTAAGCCACATCCTATGGGCTAAGTAGTCAACTACGTGCTACACAGTCACTCTTCTGTATACATGAATGAGTTGCTCTTCTGGGTCTAGCTGAGATGTAGTTACTTTTCCCTGAAGCAGCCCATACAGTGTTGTGCCCTGCACTTGTAGCTAGAAGAGCATTGGTATCACACCAGTGTTTTGTCTATTGCTGAGCTGTGCTGGCATAGCACCAAGACTACCTCCAACCACCCCAAAAACCAGCAAGCTGAAAGTAGGCACAAGATGGGAAGGGGTCATCACTCGGGCAGCTGACCTAAACCAACCAAAAGGATATTCCATACCATATGCTATACACTCAGCAATAAAAGATGGGAGGTGGGGCTCTTCTTATGAAAACATCTGTCTTCCCGAACAACCACTATGCATTTTGGGGCCCTGTTTCCTGGGACATGGCCAAACATTGGCCACTGATGGGAAGTGGAGTGATTTAGTTTTCATCTTTCTGTGCTCCCATGCAGCATTTTTTCCCTCTACCTTTCTTCTTCCTTTCCCCTTTTATAAGGTTATCCTTAACTCATGAGGTTTTTTGTTTGTTTGTTTGTTTTCTGTTGTTGTTTTTTCCCCAATGTACTTTCTTCTTCCCCTCTTTTTCTAGGAGGGAGAGTGAAGGAATTGTTGTGGTGGAGTTCAGCTGCCCAGCAAGGTAAAAAAAACAGCACAGCTGCTTGAATTATACTTAAGAGAAACTCAATTTGTGCAAGGGCCAAACACATTGATTGAGTAGAGCTGAGTTATCCAACTCAGAGTTATTTAATTTCCAAGAAGCTAACTGTCCTCAGTTCCATTACCACTGTCAGTTGTGTTGCCTTTATAATGTAAGGAAAACACACACTTTTGTAACGAAGGGGAAATGCATATTGATTATAATTTTGTTCCATATGGATTATTTTATTGTGCAACATGGAAAAAATAAAATAATAATGATAATAATAATAATTTAAAAAATAAATAAATAAATAAAACCTTTGTCCTAGAAAACAAAGTGTTTTTTCCTTAATACCTTAAGAATCAAAATGTTCTGGAACTGCAACAGTACGATCATTGAGCAAAAAACATTAAGTATCTTAGAAGCAGTTTTGAAAACACCTTAGGCTCTTCATTTCTTAAGCTTTACTAAAAGCAGAAAGAACTTTTAAAAAGACGGGTAGAACTGAGTTTTTAAGGTATTTATATTCCTAAGGTTGTGAATGAGTACCTAAATAAAGTTTCAATAACATTATTATATCCTATTCAATGATGTCAAAATAGTTCAAAATATTCTAATATCTAAAGAATTATTTTAAAATCAGACATTAAGTGTCTGAATCACTAAACTGCTTTGGAAAATATTTCCCTTTATTTCTCACCATGGCGATTGACTTCAAGGCAGACATGTTCTGCAGTGGAGCTGGGGATCGAGGCATGCAAGGGGTTCTCTTCATCGAAACCACTTGAGGCAGCTGACACCAGGGTGGCTGATGAAGATTGGGCAGAGCCGGGAGTGCCCCTCCTCTGTTGTACAATGGCAGCCCCTAGGGAGTGTGCGTGACCAGGAGCACGCTGAACAGGGTGGGCAAACAGACTGTGGCATGTCAGTCAGAGCATGGTGCAACAGTTTCCATGACAAGGAAGTTAGGAGGCAGACCAATCTCTACCCTCTATGTTTGGAGCAGCATAAAGTGCCCACCCACCTTACCTGCTGGACTGAGACTGCCAGGGGCCACAACCTCCCCTAGCAGACACATCTACCCAGACAGTTTTCTCAGGGACTGGAAGAGTCACCTAAACTATCCATTGCAGAGAGCTCCAACGTCTGGAGGTGTCTCTAGGGCCCAAAGGCAGAGTTAGGTGTCATGGGTGCAAGTGTGACCAGATAGACACCCTCTCTGAGCAAGCTGCCAGGTTGTGAGAGGAGCTCGGGAGGCTGCAATTCAGGAATCCGAGCAAGAATTCAATGCATAGTATCATACACTGGCATGGGCTGAGCAACAGCTTTGCCTTAAATCCTTGCAATGGGGTGGTAAAATGCTTTCCAAACAGAAACCAGCAGAATTGACTGACTGCAAGACAAGGGTGGCTGGACCCTCATATCTGCTCATAGCAGAATGAGGAATCTCCCCCTTGCCCCTGAAGTGCCCCTATGCAACAGATATGATACTCTGGGGCTCCAAAAAAAAAATGAGAGTATGTCAACAGCAACAATGGTAATGCTTAAGACCCAGGAAACAACTGTAAAAAGGTAGACCAGCACACCACTTATTTAAGAATCAGTTCCACAAAATAAGCACAGAAGGTGTTGATAATTGGAGATTCCTCTCTGAGAGGCATTGAGGTGATCATTTGCCATCCAGACAATCTCTTGAGAGAGGTTTGCTGCCTTCCTGGAGCCTGTATCTGTGACATGATTAAGAGGCTATTGAGCTTGGTCAAGCCAGAGGACTATTATCTATTTCATAGATAACTGAGGCCATGACAAAGAGACTCAGAAACATCGAAAGGGACTTAATGGAAAGTTGCTGAAGGGATAAGGAACACAAGTAGTGTTCTCCTCAATCCTCTCAGTCAGAGTCTGGGACCCGCAGAGGAGGTGATGTATGGATCAGGTAAATGATTGACTGCGTAGCTGGTGCCATGATCAAGGTTTCAGGTTCTATGATATCAGGTGTGCTTTAGCGAGACTGGGCATGTTGACATGGGATAGGGCACACATGACCAAGTGGGGCAATAATATTTTGAGCAGCAAATTGGCCACTCATTAGCAGGGCTTTAAACTAGATTCAGCGGGGGAAGGGGATGTACCTATAAGTGACTGTCGTGGTTCTGCTCAAGTGGGCAGCCGAGCTCCACCACAGCCACTCTCTCACTCCCCCTCCTCAAAGAGGAACGGGGAGAAAATATGTGAAAAGGGGCTCAAGGGTTGAGATAAGGACGAGAAAATCATGCAATAATTATTGTAACGGGCAAAACAGACTCAGCATAAGAAGATAGTAAGATTTATTGCTCATTACTAACAAGCTAGAGAAGTGAGAAACAAAGGAAAGAAACCAAAAGCACCTTCTCCCCCCATCCACCCTCTTCCACCTCCTCCCCCCGAGCGGTGCAGGGGAATGGGGGAATGGAGGTTATGGTCAGTCTACAGCACTTCTTCTCTGCCGCTCCTTCTCGGTCACTCTTGGCCCCTGTGCTGTGGGGCCCCATCCACGGGATGCAGTCCTTGATGAACTGATCTGGCGTGGGCTTCCCACAGGCAGCAGCTCTTCCAGAACTGCTCCAGATATGGGTCCGCACCACGGGGTCCATCCTTCAGGAGAAAACTGCTCCAACCTGGCTCCCCCACGGGCAGCAGCTCCTGCCAGATCACCTGCTCCTGCGTGGGCTCCTCTCCATGGGCTACAGGTCCGGCCCGGAATCTGCTCCGGCAGGGGTCTTCCACAGGCAGCAGCCTCCGTCGGTGCAGGGCCACCTGCTCCACCCCGGTCTCCTCCACGGGCTGCAGCATGGAACCCTGCTCCACCGTGGTACTCCATGGGCTGCAGGGGGACATCCTGCTTCACCATGGTCCTCACCACAGGCCACAGGGGACTTCTGCTCCGGCGCCTGGAGCACCTCTCCCCCTCCTTCTACACTGACCTTGGCACCTGCAAGGCTGTTTCTCACTCACGGCTGCTGTCTGAAAAGCAGCGTTTTTTTCCCTGTCTTAAATATGCTCTCACAGAGGCGCAAAACAACATCGCTTATTGGCTCAGATCTGGAAAACAATGGGGCCCTTCCCAAACATGGGGCAGCTTCTAGATCTTTCTTACAGAAACCACCCCTATGGCTCTCTGCTACCAAAACCTTGCCACGTAAACCCACTACAGTGACACAAAAGAACCCTTGAATGCCAATGCTTTAAAAAACAGCAGGAAAACACCTGTGAATTGTCCCATAGGAGTTAGGAAGGACTATTCAAAAAAGGTGACGCTCCCATAGCCCAGCTGAAGTGCCTTTACACCAATGCACACAGCATAGGAAACAAGCAGGAGGAGATGGAAGCCACAGTGCAATTAGAAAACTATGATCTAATTGCTATCATGGAAAAACCTGGTGGGATGAATCACACAGCTGCAACATTGGAATAGAGGGCTACAAGCTTTAAAGGAGAGAGAGGTAGGGAAGTAAGGGTGGGGGTGTTGCCCTCTATATTAAGAAATGGATAGATTGTGAAGAGTTCTCTCCAAGATAAAGAGCAGGTTGAGAGCCTGTGGGTGAAAATTAATGATCAGACCAACAAAGGACGTCTCTTGGTTGGGGTCTACTACAGGCCACCCAATCATCAGGAGTCTGTTTATGAGACATTCTTGCTCCAACTACAGCAAGCATCGCACTCACAGGCTCTCATCTTAATAGAGGATTTCAACCACACAGATATTTGCTGGGAAAGCCATGTGGCAGGCAGTAAGCAATCCAGAAGAATCCTGGAGTCCATTGAGGACAATTTCCTTGTCCACATAATAGACAAACCAATCAGAGAAGGGTTACTGGACCTGATGTTCACCAATGCAGAACAGCTCATTAAAGAAGTTAAGATTGGAGGAATCTTAGGGTGCAGTGATCATGCCCTGTTTGAGTTTGTGGTTGCAAGGGATATGGGACTGGCTAAGAGCAAAGTCAGGCCACTGAACTTCTGAATAGAAAAATTTAAGTTATTTAAAGACCTAATAGATGAGATTATCTGGAAAACTCTCCTTAGGGACAAAGGATCTGATGATAGTTGGCAACTCTTTAAGTGTTTTTTTTTGTTTGTTTGTTTGTTTGTTTGTTTGTTTTTTAAAAAAAAAAAAGAGAGCGAGCTCTCCGTTCCCCTGTGTAATAAATAGCAAACAGGGAAGGTAGGAAACTGGCATGGTTAAATAAGGATCTGCTGGTCAAATGAGGCAAAAGAAAGAAACACAAAGATGACGGAAACAGGGCCATGTGCCCTGGGAAGACTACAGAAATGCTGTCTAGATGTGCAGGGATGGTATCAGGAAAGCCAAGGAACTGACAGAACTAAACTTGGCGAGGGATGCAAAGAAAAACGCAAAGGGTTCTACAGGTACATTGGCCACAAAAGACAGACTAGGGAGAGTGTAGCACCTCTGACAAATGAAGACAGAGAAATCGTAATGACAGATGTGGAGAAGGCAGAGATACTACAAAAGTAAATCATACCTGAACAATCTGGTGGATTTCTATGATGAAATGACTGCATTACTTAATAAGGGAAGACCAACTGATGTCATCTACTTGGACTTCTGTGAGGCCTTAGACACAGTCCAACATGACATCTTAATTTTTTTATTGGAAAGATATGGATTTGAAAGGTGAATAAGAAATTACCTTTATGGTCGCTCCCAGAGAATACTGATCAATGTCTATATATCCAGGAGGAGACCGGTGATGAGCAGTGTCCCTCAGGGATCAGTCTTTGGACTGTTGTTTCTCAATATCTTCACTGATAACATAGACGATGGGATTGAACACACCCTCAGCAAGTTTACACATGACAACAAGCTGAGTGGTGTGGTGGGTACAAAAGAAGGAAGAGAGGCCATACAAGGGGACTTGGACATGTTGGAGAAGTGGGTGCCTAATGAGTTTCAACAAGTCCAAGTGCAAGATGCTGCACCTGGGTCAGGGCAATGCCAGTCAGGAGTACAGTCTGGGAGAAAAAATCATTGAGAGTAGCCCTGTGGAGAAGGACTTGGGGGCTCTGGTGGACTAAAGACTTGACATGAGCCAGCAGTACATGCTTGCAGCCCAGAAGTCCAGCCGTGTCTTGGGCTGCACGAAAAGAAGTGTGACCAGCAGGTTGAGAGACATGATTGTCACCCTCTACTCTGCCCTTGTGGGACCCCACCTGGAGTATTGCATCCAGATTTTGGGGCCCCAGCACAAGAAAGATGTGGACCTGTTAGAGGGAGTCCAGAGGAGGGCTACAAGTATGATTAGAGGGCTGAAGCACCTCTCTTATGAAGAGACATTGAGAGTACTGGGAGAAAAGAAGAGAAGGCTCCGTGGAGATCTCATTGAGGCCTTTTAATACTTAAAAGATTTTTATAAAAAGGTTGGAGAGGGACTGCTTACTCGTGTAGATAAGGATAGGACAAGGTGGAATGGCCTAAACTAAAAGAGGATAGATTTTGTTTAGACGTTAGGAGGAAATTCTTCACTGTAAGGGTAATAAGAACTGGAACAGGTAGCCCAGAGAAGCTATGGATGCTCCATCCATGGAGGTGTTCAAGGCCAAACTGGATGGGGCCTTGGGTAAGCTGATCTAGTGGGTAGCATCCCTGCCTACAGCAGGGGGGTTGGAGTTAGATGATTTTTAAGGTCCCTTCCAACCTGGGCCATTCTATGATTCGGCGCAATCATAAGATATAACTAAGGTTTTTGTGAGTCTGTCAGGTTTTAAATCATAGAATCATGGAATGGTTTAGAGGTGTAGATTAAAAGGGATCTTAAAGACCAACTTGTTCTAATCCCCTTGCCATGGGTAGAGGCACCTTCCACTAGACCAGCTTACACAAAGCCATATCAAACCTGTCCTTAAAGATTTCCAGAGATAGGGCATCCACAACTTCTCTGGACAACCAGTTCCAGTGCCTCACCACCCTCACAGGAAAGGATTTCTTCATAATGTCTAATCTAAACCTATCCTCTATTAGTTTAAAGCCATTCCGCCTTGTCCTATCACTACGTTCCCTGATGAAAAGTCCCTCTCCAGCTTTCCTATAGGCTCCCTTTAGGTACTGTAAGGCCACTTCAAGGTCTCCCTAGAGTCTTCTCTTCCCCAGGCTGGACAACCATAACTGTCTCAGCCTGTCTTTTTAGGAGAGGTGCTCTAGCCCTTCGATCATCTTTGTGGCCTTCCTGTAGACTTCTGCTAATACTTCCATGTCCTTCTTGTGTTGGGGGACCCAGAGTTGAATGCAGGACTCTAGGTGGGGTCTTATGAGAGCATAATAGAGGGGAAAAATCACCTCCATCACCCTGTTGGCCATGCTGTTTTTGATGCAGCACAGGATATGGTTAGCTTTATGGCCTGCAAGTGTACATTGCTGGCTCATGTTGAACTTCTCGTCAAGCAACACTTCCAGGTACTTCTCCTCACGGCTGCTTTCAATCCATTCTCCACCCAGCCTGTATTCGTGTTTAGGACTGCTCTGAGCCAGGTGTAGGACCTTGCAATTTTGCACAGGCTCACCTCTCAAGCCTGTCTAGGTCCCTTTGGATGGCATCCCTTACCTCCAGTGTGCTGACTGCACAAGACAGCTTTGCATTATTGTCAGACTTGCTGAGTGTACACTCAATTTTACTCTCCGTGTCACCAACAAAGATGTTGAAGTGCTTTTTCCAGTGCTGACCCCTGAGGAAAACCACTCCCTTCTAATCTCTGTCTAGAGACAAAGATATCATGGGGGACAGTGAGGAAATCATGGGAGACATAAGATTTATGACAACTCTCCTAGAGAAATATATTTGACTATAATTAATATACTTTCGGAGATATTTTAAAACTTTGTAAGAGTCATCATTTCTCACCATGTATTCTTAAATTACTTTCTGAAACAAGATGCTATTTTTCTTAATCTCTTCTTGTGCTCCTCTTAAAACATTACACTAGAACAGCTGACTAGAATATTTCTTATGTGCTTTTAAACTAATCATGAATTAAGAATCTTCTACCTGACTGAAAGGAAGCACTAGATATTCTAATTCATTGAAGACTAATCTTCTGTGCATAATCACTTTTTACTAGAACAAGCCAATCCAGAACTCACATTCTAACACAATAGTAAGAATCAATATCAATGTTCAGACTAAAATATCACAAAATATTGTAGAAATTTTGCCTGGAGTCTGAATTTATGTTGTCACTATAGGTATACGGGAGATTTTAGATGAAAGGCAATATTGGAAAGGTTTTACTCAGGTGAAAGTGGAATCCAGAGGAACAGAAGGAACCAGAAATAACTTGGAATTTAGAGTCTGATCATTTTTTGTTAGGATGGTCACAAGTCAGGAACACTTTAAACAGAACCAAATGTAAGATGGAGGGAGCGATATTTTGGAAGATAATGCCAAAAGACAAAGATCAAGGAAAAAAGATAACTTATTCAAAACTGAAATAAAACATAACACTCACTACACTTTCTGTACTGCAACCTACAAGAATATATAATAATTTTAATGAAAATTGAATTTCTCTTGGAAACATTAATTATATTGCTATTAGAATGAACACTGAATGAACAAGAAACTTTCATAACAACCCACCACTGCCATAGAAGCCTGCTATTGATCCATCACTGCCTTCATAATGCAATGATAATGGTTATTGTAGGATAACACCTAAGATGATATACGGCAGTCTATCTGTCTGTGCAAGGGAGACAAGAGAAACTCAAGCAGTATTTGTAAACAGGAAACTACCAGACTAATTTGATTCAGAAAGACTTTTGAATATGACTGCCTAGTAAAATCCTAGCAATGTGCAGTAAAGTAATAATTAGATCTCCTGAAATGTTCACTGATTTCAAAAGTAGTACAAGTTTCTACTTTTATATTAAAAAAAAAAAGTTTATTTTGGTGTCAAGAGAAAGTACAGATTTTTAGTGATAAATATGGCTAGAAAGAGTCACCAATAGCAGATTTCTAAGCAGAGGGAGTGAAATCCACTAAGAAGCAGAGAGACAAAGTAGCATGCCAGTAATGACTGCACGGTTATATAAAAAGACTGCATACAGTACTCAGCTGGATGGAACTTCAGGTTCTGTCTCATGATCAAATGAATAGGAACTTCATCTCATTTCTGGTTAACGGGTGTTTTGAGGTCTGTCCTTGTGGAGAAAAAAAAAAAAATTCTTTACTTGGTTAGGATGTCTAACTCCAAAAGACAAATTATGTTGGAGGATATCAAGGAATCAAAACCACCCATTTTCAACCTGGTTAATTTCAACAATATATTGTTTCATTTGATCATCTGTAAAGTAGCAGACCTTTATCCTTTTTGCTTAAGAAACATTTTGCTTGACTGTTCAGTTGTCACCAGCTGGCATTGCCTTAGGGCTACAAGAGACAAAAATTATTCCGATATACATCTTATATCCAACTTAACAAGTATTATTTTATTACTCCAATATGCAAATTAAACATGTTAACTGTAAAAAAATAATAATTAAACAAATTCAGCTACTAGTTAATGACAAGATTTGTACTTGCATTCTACTATTAGACACTAATTGGGCTTTTCAGTTATAGGTAGGTGGCTACGAGGAAGGGAACATCCCCCTTCTTTCCATGCATGCATGTCTCCAGTGAGCCCTCAGGTCCAGGCTGGCTCCTCTGCACACTGGTTTGCTCCCTCATCACTCCTGGACTCTGTTTTCACATTCACCATCCATTTGAACAGCAGTTCTTGTTTTAAGAAGACCTTACATATAGGGGTTATTCTCAGAGGACAATCTAAACATACTGCATTGTATATAGTCCATCTGTTTTGTATACGAGACAGAAAGAGCTCAATGAATCTTTTTTCCTAATCATTAGGGGGGAAAATAATCATAATCCCCAGTTAACATCCTGCCAGGGACCACACCAGGGAAGCAAGACTATTTCCATTTTACATTGTAATGGAGCATGAAGTGATGCAGTGATTACTCCTATATCTCCACTATCCAACTCGTGTTTATATCTTTCCCATTCTCTGTGGTCAGTTCTTCCCATGGCCTCAAGATCCAACTCCCTTGAAAATCCAATACTGCTTTTCAGTACACTACAGATTTCACTAGAAAATAAAGTTAATTCTCTTCTGCATCCAATATGATTAGTAAGCAGAAGGTACTGCATATAGAGTAAGTACTCTATAGAGAAAAGTAAAACTAAGAACCTGACCTCTTATGCTTATAAAACATGACAAATAATGTTTTCTAGGAAACCATTAACTCTCAGCCACATTCAAGTGTAAGAAATCATATTTTGTCTGTCTAGTCTACTTGTAAATGCTTATGTTGATATATAGAGAGGTTGCTACATACTTTTACTGAGCTGTTGCAGAGAGCTGCTATGCATTATAAAGTAGTTGTCACATCTTGCAAAGGGATGTCTACATTTCCAAGAGGAGAGTCACTTGAGGTAAGTTTGTGTAGCAGCTGGGGATTAGAAAGAATTTTGTTAGGAAAGCTTCTTTCTAAATATATTTTTGTGGTCAAAAAGATAACATAAATGTAAATCATTGTCACCACTGTGGAGAAAAGATGGACATACACTACTAGTAAGTAGTACACTGGAAAAAGGAAGAATTCTAGTTACTAAGATAGTTGAGTAGAAAGATACAAATTCTAATAACATAATTATATCTACATGTACATCCATTTTTATCTAAAATCTGTATGCAATCCCCCACTAGAAATCTTTCTTCTTTATTCTTAAGAATCTGAAAAACATTTTTAGGTGAAATTTCATCTTTAATTAAATTTTGAAAGATAAATTCTCAGGTGAAACAGTTATAGGTCCTTCTTTCATTGCTACTTGATTGTTGTGTGTGAAAGTAATATATGCTAGACAATGCAAATTTTACTTCGAGAAGCAATTAGTGTCTTCTGCAAGGTATTTCCAAGTGATTGACACTTATGTATGTATTGTCTATTTAGAAATTTCAGTGAAGCAAAATACTAACTAATCTTCTTGAGCTCAGTCTACAATTACCCTTTAACTGTGGAACCTTCTTAGGAAAACACAGTATCAATTAGAAAAAATGATAGCAAGATGGCAAAGTATACAATGTTCATGGCTCTCTAAGCCTAGGAAACAATCTAAAATTCATGATCAAAGGATGAGTAGATCGCTTACTTGATTCCGCATTTATCAATCCATACTTTAAGTAGCTTGGTGACATAGTTGTTTTTATTTTTTTTTTCTTTTTCCTATTTAGGTGCTCCTAACCTCTCAATATAAGAGCAGCCCCAATACAAAATAATAAGTTACACCATGAAAAAAAGGACTGCACATGAAATCTATAAATACTGAAGACACATAGCTAAGATGTACTAACTAGACAGTGTTCCATCTACTTTAAGATGCAAGCTTGATTTTGCAATATTGGCTTTTAAGAAAAAGAACCAATTAAAACTTTACAGTAGTTCAAAACTGAGCAAATACAGTATCAGAGCAGGACCTGTAAAATTTGAATCCTTATGACTCCATTTGGGACATTAGTCTGTTCAGCTGCCATTTAAGTTTTATAACATATAAATTCCCAATACATTTAAGATTCTGCAAGTAAAATTTCATTCTCAGCTCAAATGTCTATATCTACATTTTCTGGAAATCTGCGCAACCATTTAAGTCTTGATGCTAACAGGCAACTTGACACTTGAATTTTGAGATCCTTGAAATAGGTACCCATCCAACTACTTACAGTGTTCTCAAATGCAGTCCAACAATTGATCTAGAACTACTTTATGGAATCAAACATCACAGAAAGCAGTAAGATAGAGTCAATTTCTATTTCTATCCAATTCATTTACCTCAGAGGTATAGATGAGTCTCATTTCTCTTCTGTTGGCTGATGTACATTCAAGCTTTGAAGTTAGTAATTGTCCTTGCTCTCAAAACTGAGATGTAAGATATTTTGAGGTGAACCTGTTCCAGAATATTGCTCTTAGAATATTCAATGAATTTTCTAAGACAGGTGCCTCTATCACCCCTGACTTAAACTTCACTTCATAGAAAACCTTCAAATCTTTAGAACTTTTTTCTGGGCCCAGAAAAAGGTTCTGAAGATTTGGCCCCCCAGATATGTTTCTGTTGGGTTTCCTAATGTAAACGTGACATGGATTTCTAATTTTATAGTAAATTCTTGTACCAATGATCTTTAGTGTGTTTGTTGTTGTTGTTTTCTTTTTGAACTTAACCATTCTGATTTTGTTAGACAGTTAGACTGAATACTTTTGTTTCAGCCTGATTTCATTGTTCTTTTAGCCATACTATGAACCTCTGAATGCTCAGTTTCCCAAGTTGAAACCAAAGGGCTTACAATGATGTTAAAAGTTTTTATTTTGAATAGATGAAAAAGATATTTCTTAAATTAGGGGATCACTTTCAATCCTGTGGGAGTTTCTTTTTGAAACTCATATGAGAAGGAGAAAAAAATGTTAATTGAATCTTCTCATTTACACCTTCCATCTGTTTTCCTTCCAGCTGCATCTGCTTAGATACTTGAGATGCAGGTCAAGCTAACAGTTAATGGGTCTCAGCTGATTACTGTTGTAATTTAATAAAATTTCTAAAAACAGAACTGGAAATACTTTATACCTTTATATCATATAGAAAGTTTTACAGCTATTTTCCTTGGTTTTCTATTTATCAGAGTAAGAGGAGAGAAATTTGATGATTTTCTTCCACAGATAATTTATTCTCTTTCTTTGAAGCTGTATAGCACTGTGGTCATTTTATTCAATAATGCTTTTTATGGAGTTTTTAGTATATTTCATGCTTTGTTGTTTAGTTTTCTTCCCTGTCTGACATTTCTTTTTCTTCTCTTTCAAATCTCAAAATACATGTTTATCTTTACATGAACTTTTCTTTTCTTTTTTTTTTTTTTTTTTTTTTTTTTTTCCAATCTTACAGTCCATCTAAAGATATATGATGGAATCAATTTTTTTTTTTTTTTAACATCTGCCTTTTCAAAACTAACTTTCTTTTCAATGTTTTGATGTTGTAACTGCAATATTTTAATGATGTAAGAGAAACATTTTTTTATACTTAGCATAGAATATTTCTTCCCTTTTAAGTCCTCCTCTTCTTTAAAACAAACAAACAAAAAAACAAAACAAAACAAAACAAAAAAACTTTCTGCTTTGTACACCCTGCATTATATTGCTATCATTTATAAGAATAAGAAATAACTTACAGTTTCTTAAAGAAGAAAATTCAGAGGTAAGTTTGACTTTATCCAACTTCAGCCACTTAGCCGCTAGTTTGGTTAATTCCCTCTTTAACAGATAGTAAGAGAAAGATACCTCTGGACAGTAACTCTTTCCACCTACGCTGGATGATAATACTAGGATAAAATGTTTGTTTATGCATCTGTATGTAATTATATTATACCAACTAATTCAGTCTGGGAATATTAGCATTGTGTTTTCCAGCATGAAGTTGACATGGTTTGCTCTCCAACTCTTGCTTGCTGTATTGAGACTTATGTTGATGAAAATTTTATTACCTTTATTGGAAGGAATTTTGCTCCACAAAGCAATGGGGAGTTCTTTCAGACCACAAAGAAAATCTGGTGTTAGCAACAAAAGCAGAAACTGAGAGACAGAGGCCATAGAGAAGTCAACAGAGAGGCCAGTGAGGTAAGTGCTACCAGGTGTATGCATAATGAAAAATAATGATGGCTGGGTTTAGTACATCTATCAAATTAGGCATGTAGGTGTGCAAAAATGGTAGTGTGCATGTCTCAAACAGCTTAGTATGTGGATAGAGCATCCTTAATCACTAGGACTCTGATTTTTTAAAAGTGAAGGCCATAGAGAATCCAGGTATGGAATTACACTAAAGTTAATAAACTAGTCAATTTAACATATATATGTATATATATGTGTGTGTATATATAAATAAGTTGGTACAATGGGGAAAAAAAAAGCAGTGGTGTGGTGAAATCTTAGATTAAGGTTGAAGTCAAGATTACAGGGAGCAGGCAAATGAGGCTTTTGATAGAATTGCAAATGAGGATACTTCTCTTGCAACCATGTTGCAGTCATATAGCTGAATTGTTTGGAAATTACAAGCCCTGACTAAGGGAGAAAAAACATAATGATGTAGAATTATTAAAAATGTCAAATGAGATGTAGTGTTGAGTATCATCAGCAGTAGAGTAAAAGCTAAGGTTAACAGTGTAATAGCATAGAAAATACCAGTAATGAGTGCCACTGAATCTCTGTGTAATAATTCAGTTCCTTTCCTCCACATAAATTTCTTTGAAACCAAGTTCTCGAGCTTCACCTGGCAATAATGACTATATATTTAATATCATGAGACCACATCCTTTAGTTGTCTGCATTGTAGTATTCCTTATTATTCTAAGTGTTTTAGGCAGATGCCCATCTAAACAAATGAATTTTGAAATTTCTTTGCATCACTATGATGTTTAGTTCATTGTGCTTAAGTAATTATGATGTTAAACACGTGATTTAAAACCATAGGGAAGAGTTTGATACTGACTTAATATAAAAGATTAGAATGATGACTGGGGAGAACCAACGAGTCATGCTTTATAGGAAAACAACTCTTTGAAATGATTTGGTATTTTGCTTCAGAAACATTTTGAAAGCTAGTAGTTGAACTACCAGCACAGCACAAACCCCAAATTTGAAAAGGAGATATACTCTGGTCACAGATCAAAGACTGGATGGTCTTAACATTATTTATATAAATGAAAAAAACTTCAAAATGCTAAAACCTCTGTGAAAGTGAAACTGTGACATTCCTTAAATGCTTCTGTTTTCTGATACTGTGCAGTTTGATTTGCTGTATCTCCCAAAGAGGGAAGTGAGTAATGAAGGGAAGTTAGATTGAAAATATGGGGACACACTTAGTACAGAGTATTTTTGGAAAGAAGGACAAGGACAGGGGAAGAATAGAAACAGAAACCAAGAGTTATTCTTTCTGATTGCTAACAATTGCCTCCTTTGCCTTTAGGCTACCATGAGAAGTGCCAGCCTCCAGGGTTTACATACAGGCTTCAGAGTGCCTATCTTTCTACATAGATGAAACTTTGCTCTAGTTTATTGAAACATAGTTTTTGA
The DNA here is from genome assembly GCF_964211825.1 of Aythya ferina. Classification (NCBI taxonomy): domain Eukaryota; kingdom Metazoa; phylum Chordata; class Aves; order Anseriformes; family Anatidae; genus Aythya; species Aythya ferina. The sequence continues at coordinate 17,196,863 of NC_140299.1, read as the reverse complement.
CTGACTGATGGAGAAAGAACTAAGGACTGACAAGACTTGGCAGAAGTGTCCTGCTACAGTAATCCTGATATTACTTGTATTAAGGTCACTCTCAGAAATTTTTATTCTTCTCACAAGGTGTATCAGTGCTGAATGCAAAGTGCCTCTTAAACTAGTTGTCTTTTTTTTTTTTTTTTTTTTTTTTTTTTTCCCCTTTAAAACTGCTTTCTTTAAAAGGTGCCAAAGAACAGAGAAAAATTAGGGGGTTCAACTAATTCAAAGTGGAATTCTGAGATTCACAGACATGCTCATATTTAATGTGAAGTATGTTTTACATTTTGAGATTTTATCAATTTCTATGCTGAATGAGAGTCACAAATATATTCTTTTGGACTACTAAAAACATGCTAACAAAGCAGCACTCCATTAATATCTTGTAGAGACTTTGAAACAATTTTCTCATTATTTTAATTTTTCATTATTTTAATTTATTTGCATTTTTGTAACATATTCATACAACTCCTTTCAAGTGTATTTGTTATCTGAAAAAGCTAAATGTGTCTTTTAAATATCTATTGTTCCTGATAGAAATAATCAGAGATATCAACATTTTGAAACTGAAACTGTTAGCTTCTTACTAAGCATCAGCTTCTTGCACCTTCAAAATAAATATAGAATTTGATCATTGATTTGCACAGGTGGAAGTTATTCCTAACAACTTTCATAACCAGGACATATTTAGTGTAAATATAGTTATACATATATATATTAGTGCATGTGTATATGTGTGTGTATATATATAATTAGAAGAAAAGAAAACCAGCCATTCCAGAGCTGACATGCTGAAATCAAGGTAAAATTGAATGTTTATTAACAAAAAATTATGAAATATACTTTTGTGGCTGATTTTTATCTTCAACTTCCATGCAGATGTACAAGAACAACACAAAAAAGCTACTTGTATCTGAGTTTTTGTCAGGGTAAGGGCTGGTCTTTACCTCCTTCCTACTTGTTTTCATTGACTAATGAGTCAATGGTGCTGAATCTAGCTGGAGGCCTGCAAGTAGTGGTGTCTCTCAGGGTCAATAATGGGTCCAGTGTTATTTGACTTATTCATCAATGACATGGATGAATGGACAGCATCTCAGCAACTTTGTGGATCATACAAAGCTTGGCAGAGTGGATGACACACCAGAGGCCCCTGCAAACATTCAGAGGGACCTGGACAGGCTTGGAGAGTTGGGTAAAGAAGAACCTCATGAGGTTCAAAAAAGGCAAGAGCGGGGTCCTGCACCTGGGAAGGAACAACCACCATGCATCAGTACAGGTTGGGGGCTGACCTGCTGGAAAGCAGCTCTGTGGAGAGGGACCTGGAGGTCATGCTGGACAACATGTTAACCATGAGCCAACACTGTGCCCTTGTGGCCAAGAAGGCCAATGGGATCCTAGCCCGCACCAGGGAGAGTGTGGGCAACAGGTGGAGAGAGGTGATCCTCCCCCTTCCAGGTGAGGCCACAGCTAGAATATTGTGTGCAGGGTTTCTCAGTGAAAAAGGTCTGTAGAACTTCTAGAGAGAGTCCAGCATAGAGCCATGGAGATGATTAAGGGATTGGAGCATCTGCCTTATGAGGAAAGACTAAGCAAGATGCGCCTGTTTACCCTTGAGTAGATTGAGAGGTGTTCTCACAAATCTCTATAAATACCTGAACAATAGTGTCAAACTCTTCTCAGTGGTGACCAGTGATAGAACAACAGGTAACGGGTATAAACTGAACCACAGAACATTTCATTGCCATGTGAGGAAGAACTTTACAATTTGGGTTATGGAGCACTGGAACGGGCTGCCCAGAGAGGTTGTGGAGTCTCCTTTGGAGATACTTAAAACCTGCCTGGATACTATCCTGTGTAACAAGTTCTAGGTGACCCTGCTTGAACAGAGGCACTGGACTAGATGATCTCTGGATGTCCCTTCCAACCTCAACCATTCTGTGATTCTGTGGTATTCAGAAGGGGATTGAGTAATGTCTATGTAGATAACATGTAGATAACTAGTTTAATTTCATAAAATTTGATGTAATTAACTATCATTGTTTTCATCAATCTTCTTTTAATTTGTCTTATATTTTTTTCATCATCCTGTGGCTTATGAATATCAAACATCTGCAACTTTGTTAACTGGTAAACTAAATGTATTGATATGATGGTGTATATGTACTGTTTGCCAAAATCAAATGAACTCTTCACTTTGAAATCTCCCTGCCATAAAACCCATTTATTTGTCTTGGAATAAAATCATTTTATCATACTACTTCATTACTGTCATATTCTTTATATTCTTTTTTTTTTTTGGGGGGGGGGGGGGGGGAGGGAAGTGGGGAGGGGAAGGGGGACTGAGCTTCATCTGACAAAGAATTAATATGGTTAACATTGCAAAAGTCCCTCCTAACACTTTGACTTGTGTAGGTGGGGTTGCCACTCTCTCAAGAAGATGTGCTAGACCTTAATACAGTCAGAAAATGATACTCATAATTTGATTGTTACATTGGTGTGGAAAACAGTCTTGTACTGCTTGGATTTTAGACTTATTTGAGGAAACTATTTTTGCAGTACTGTCAGTGGCTTAGTTTTGCAGTTTGAAAAGAAGCCTTTCCTATTCCCTGTCTTTTAACACAAATAAACAGGAATAAAGAAATAGTCTTTGAAACCCAAAATAAGGTACAAGAACCAATGTTCTTTGAATACACTCTGCTTGCAGTGAACCAAATAAATTCTCAGGGGAATAATCAACTAGAAAACAGGTTTTTAATTTCTGTCTACACCTGTTGAAAACCATATGCAGTTATTGGAGATACCTTTATACATAAATACATGAAGCACAGATTTTATACATTTTATATAGAGACAGTATAGATATTGCCTAAAAACAAATATAGATGATTGCTCTACTGGAGCGTTCCCCCCCCCCCCCCCCCTTTTTTTTTTTTTTTTTTTAAGATAAACTGGGAAGAAAAGTGAATGCAAAATCACATGTAGGAGAATGACGTCTGAGGCATTTTTATTGACAAAAAATTAAGATTGGATATTGCTTGAAAACATAACTTTCTACTCATTTTTGATTACACGACTATCCTTTTTTTTTTTTTTTTTAGATGGTTCAGCAAGTATTATTTAAAAAAAAATTCATGGAAAAAAATAACTTGGGAACCCTGAAAGACTTTGAAGTTTTACTTTTCCTTGATATGTTTAACCTGTTGCAAAGAACCTGCATATAATTAATCCTTGCTCTTTTATTCCCAATTTTTCCTAAGTTTTTAACTTTTTGTCTTGCAACTGCTGGCTACCAAAATGCTGAGCACAGCACTTGCTGAGAACCAATAAAAAGTCAAAGACTTGATGTCAGGCTCTCTTAGACTTATTTAATCACTATGAGTGGAAAGGAAGACGGATTTTGATTAAGACCAGTTAAACCGATCAATAAAGTCCTTGAACTTGCATAAGTCACTACTGGCTACTTTCAATAATGGTGATGGTCTACACTCAGGAAGAAATATCCTTACATTAGTACCTTACCATATGAGACATACATGTGGATGACCACTGAACATTTGTATATGCTCCTGTAAGGAAGTGTATTATAATTAATGTTTTACTTTTGTTATCATTCAGAGGTATAACTCCAGCTAATTTCTTTTCCTCTGAATCTGTGAGAAAGCTGAATTCTGAAATTACGTTCTGGTAGCTATAAATAAATAGAAAAGGACACTATATTTATATAGAGCAGTGTGGCAACTTTGCAATGTACAATTTTCACTAATTCTTTTCTTGATATACTAGGCTAAGTTCAAAATGAGGAGAAGGTCATGGTGGAGGTGCGCTACTTCAGGATCCTGAAGATCCATTGGATATGAGACTTAAACAAACAAGAAATTACTTTCATTGATTAAATGTAGATTGAATTAGTAGGAAAAAATGACAAGCCCTGCTAAGGTTGTGTCCCCTAGTCGTTGTTTAACTCAGTGTGACAGGTTCAATCTGCTCAGCCCAAAGGAAGGCCAAAGATGTCACTCATGGACTCTGCACAATGCTAGAGCTGTAGAAGAGCAAAATCGAAAAGTTGCACTTTATCAACTCACAGCCTGGAGCCACTGTTCTCATTTGGGCTGTGTTAGCAGAACAATGAGCTACAGCAGGCACAAGACCGCTCCGCATAATAATTATAGGTATCCCACAGGCAAAGCTCTTGTTGCTTTTAAGACTTGACAGAATGTGTCTTGTAGGCATGACCTAGCAGATGGGGGACTTTTTCTTTCATCTTTTCCAAAAAGCCACCTAGGAGAAGCATATAAAGAATCCTGATAAGGGATATATTTTCTCCTAAAGGGGTAGGTTGATTACTATAAGCTGCTCTTCTTTTTCATTCACCTTAAAAATAATTGCTGGTTACCTTAGTTGAAAGAAGTCAAGTATAGCAACAGAAGCAGGGATAGACCTTTTGCTCTATCCTGCTAATTTGTGTCACCTACTGCACTGCCTTATGTATTGATGGTAGAAAAAATGAAGCAGAAAATTAAGTCTGAAAGGCGTTTTTGTCCTGCTGTCACTTTGTACAACATTTAGTTCAGTTGACATGACACTGTACCTTTTGTTACATAAAACTGTCACATTGTCCCCTTCTGGTTAGCCACAGTTGCTGGCCAAATCAATAATGTCTGTCAAAACTGTCAAATAATGAAGACAGTCTAAAAATATCTGTTATAATAAGTAATATTTTTAGTAGCCATTAAAAAATAAAACATTTTTTCAATAGCAATATAAGCAAAGAAATTAGATAAATTTAACTATTAGCTGAGAAAAACTGAACAAGGATGTTCATAGATATATTGTCACTACTGGACATTTTAATTATTTCAAAACAGGTTTTGAAAGCTATCTTTGTTGGTTTGACATGCTACTAGTCTGTAAAAACAGACTACTGAGGTGAAAACAAAACAAAACAAAACAAAACAATTTTTTTTGTGTTTTAATGTGTTTTATTAGATTTGTTAGTTGCAATTGTACTGTTTTGTTTGTTTGTTTGTTTGTTTGTTTGTTTTCTAGGCAAAACATAAAATACAGGCAGGCTTAAAGAGAAAAAAAATGTGGAAAAAAAAAACAAAAAAAATTGATTGTGTTTTCCTCTAATGCATGAACACCTCAGTGTGATACAGAAACTTAAAACACAGGGTATATAGATTTTAAAATCATGCCTAATATCTTACGATGAGATATCTTTTTTAATTCAATCATTTCAGACTGAAATTCTCCAGATACTTTTCTCTTTATAGTTTCTTACTAGAAGCTCTGGTAAACAAGCAATTTACAGAGAACATTGAAGAAAGTATTAGTGTCCCAAAAGGACAGTGTCTGCACAAAAGCTACTGCAGTGCTGGCCTGTGAAACTGGCCTCCTGGCTGGAGACTGTGAAATGACATGTAGAAAAATTTGCCTACTGTTCTCCTAGTCTCCTAGTCATAACAATAAATGATAACAATAAATGTTATTTATATTCATGTATCTTATTTTTTTCTTTTTTATTTTCCCTCTCTCTCTCTCTCTTTTTTTTTTTTTTTTTTTTTTTTAGCAGATGTTTTTAAGAGTGTCATTTTGACTTCAGCCTCACAAGGCATTGTGGTTACTGCAGTTATTTCAGATTATTTCAGGAAGGTTCAACAGGAAATACAGTACTGGTGTGAATGTTCTCAGTCATGTGCTGTTTTGTAGAGAGGAAAACATAGTTTTACAACCTTTTCTTTCCCCTTCCCCTTCCCCTTCCCCTTCCCCTTCCCCTTCCCCTTCCCCTTCCCCTTCCCCTTCCCCTTCCCCTTCCCCTTCCCCTTCCCCTTCCCCTTCCCCTTCCCCTTCCCCTTCCCCTTCCCCTTCCCCTTCCCCTTCCCCTTCCCCTTCCCCTTCCCCTTCCCCTTCCCCTTCCCCTTCCCCTTCCCCTTCCCCTTCCCCTTTCCTTCCCTTCCCTCCCCTCCCCTCTCCTCCCCTCCTCTCTTTCTTCCAAGAGATTTTCCTCCATAGTTTGAGCAGTCCAAGACTGAGGTGAAAATGAAAAACCTGTAGTACCCTGGATTAATCTTCCTGCCTTTTTAGTAAAGAAATCAATGTTTATTCAGGTGATAAATCTAAGCTAACTAATGAGAAAAAAAAATCTCACTAACTTTTTTTTTTTTTTTTTTGAATTATCAATTTAGACTGTTGTTGTTTTGATGGCAAAAAGATGGTATTTAAACCCTTGCAAGTGGCTATACTCTCACTAGAGACACAATAAAGGAACTCAATAAATAGATACATAGTTTTAAAGTGGCCTTATGGTTTATTTTATAACACATTTTTTGAAACAACTTCATTTGTACAAGTTCTAAATGATTCTTAGTCAGATACATAATATAAACAAAAGACTAGAACAGGAATGGATTTTAATGTAAGAAAAAAACATTCATATACAATTACTGTTTTCTGAAAGGTTAAATCAGAATTAAACTGGTTATGAATATTTTTCCGTAATTATTTCCTATGAAGTTGTTTGCAGATTCTTGAACAGACTGCTTTGTTCAAACAATAATAATAAAAAATATAAAGCTAAACTTTTGTGATGAGTAACCTGTAGAGTTCAATGCCATGAATACCATGATCTTCTATGACATTAATGAAATGCAATGGAGGAGATGACCATCTGAATTCTAGATGCAAAAACCACATGATGACATTTAATGATTTTTTTTTATATCTTCCTGTAAATTCCTGTATAATCTTCTTGTAGTCTCAAGCCCAGAATTGTACAAGCTCCCTTCAGTGTTACACTCCTATGCACTTCCCCTTCCCCTTTCCCTTCCCTGCCCTGTTCCTCTCCCGTAGCCCCTCCCCTCCCTTTCCCTTTCCCCCTTTCCCTTTCCCCCTTGCCTCACCTCACCTCGCCTTTTCTTGTCCTTGTCCTCATCCTTGTCTTTTTCTTCTCTGTACACTCAACATCTAGAAATATGTAAATACATTTGATATTTATGAAATAAAAGAATTCTTTTCAACTTTTTAAGAATTTTAAGAATTACTTTAGTTTTCAGATTTAACTTGTCTTTTAGATGAAAAACACAGAGTTTATTCATATTTTCTCAAGGCAGTGAAAAGTCAGAATTCAAATTCTTGTGCATTATTTTCTGCTATTTTCCTGTGCAACAACTATTTAATTATTTTAAAGAATTCTGCATTTTATATATATTTTGAAAAAGACAGTTTATACTAGCACAGTTGATGACTACCATGAAAAATTCCACAAGAAAGTGACAATCTTTTTTTTTTTTTTTTTGATTTGGTGTAGTGTTATAGCATATTTGCAAACATATTCCCAGTAATATGATTTAGAAAAAAATAAATAAAAATAAAAGCATATATTTTAGCATGTATCATAGAGAATTCAAAATGTAAAATGTTAGCAACCTTCCAATACAACTGAAGTACATTCAGACAAGTGAAGTTTGCTCTCTTCTAGATGAGACAATTTGTAACATCTGTTAGTGGCTTGGAATACTAACCCATGAAGTTTTTCTATTTTTTTTTTTCTTACTTCTATTTCACTGCAAACAAACAAGCAAACAAACAAAAAAAAACCCACTGTGTATGTTGCCAATCCAGTTTTCCACAATGTTGAAAGAAAAAGCTTTGGCAATCTCACAGAAGATATTTTTTTCCGGGATCATTTTGTATTGCCTGATCTTTAAAAAGATAGGCAAAAAATTTGGCCTACAAATTTCCCTGTGCTCATACATAATTTTTGGAGATCTATTCTCTACAGTTCTTGCATTTAGGTCTCTGACAGTCTTCATTGTCATTATTACTTTTCAAGTGCCTCAAACTTTGTCACTGACACCAATTCTAGGAAAAATGAATTTTACTCATGTATGAAAAGTTTTGGGGGAATCCCTACAGAATATGTGTGTGGTAAAGTACTTCTATTTGCTTCACTTTTTTTTTTTTTTTAACTTTTTTTTTTTTTTTTTCCAAACTCTCTCAGAAAAAGATACATTTATACATAGTTTCTTAAGTGACCTCAGGAGAAAGACACATTTTCTCAGTTCATAGATACGGGATAATTTTCTAAGCATTTAAAAAATAATAATTAAAAAAAAAAAAAAAAAAGATAGAAAATTGAGTCCCTTTCACCCTCTGAAAATGTAACTGAGTAGAATGACTCTTCATTTATATGAGTTTAATTTCAGCCAAGAAATTCAAAAAAAGTTTCCAAATTCAAAATTCAAATTCCAAAGTCTCCAAAAAAGTCTCCAATCCTGATTAGTGTACTTGTGATAATTCCTCTTGTGCTGAGAGTTGTCTAAACTGGGAGTCTTCATTCAGTTCTAATTATTGATGACCACGTACTAATTTTTGATAACATAGGGGTACATCAGCTCTTTGACTACCAAAGCTGCCTTTAAAAGACATCATCAGGTACCCAGGAATCCTCTACATTGAAAACACACATTTGCATTGATTACATACTTTTTTATGGCCCTTGTAAGGAAGTCTAAATAGGATATGTGGCCAAAAGATCTATAATTCATGCACAAGGTGCTATCAAAGAGTTGGTTTGTTGCTAGTACTGACACAGATGTGCTCATGAGTAAGAAGAAATGATGTTTCATCTATCCTTTAAGAAAATTGTGACTCTGGACATCAGTGAAGAATTAATCAAAGTCTTAATGAACAACTATTTTTCCCCAACAGCAGTGGTTCTAAGTATCAGGACTTTCCAGGTAAAATTCGAGGAATAATTTAAAACATCCAAAGGGTTTGAACAATCCTCTTTCCTGCATATCTGCCAGATCTAAGGAGGTGGGTTAGGGAGAATATTCTGAAGACTGAATTAAGTTTCTTTTTGAATTATGAAAATCTTTAGACCTTCTCTCCTCAAAAGAAAAAAAAAAAATCATAAAAATACATTGGAAAATTATTGATGATTTTTGATTTACTAGATTAACTTTGGTTTCTTACTTTCTCATTTAGTTCCCCAATAGGGGAACTAGATCTTCACATGTAAGTAATTTTTATTTTGCTTTTCCTGTTCTCTCCCTGTCTCACTATGGGGGTAGTTTGCGTGTTTACTTGCTGGCCTGGGTCAACACACTACACTGCTTTAGTACAACAGCTGGCCCCAAAAATCTATTAGATCCAGCTGCCTGGCATGCATCAATGTGGATTTGACCAAAAAACTTGAAGGTCTGGTGTCTCTGAGCTTGGGTATAGCAGACTGATACCCGTGGTATAACTCTTCCTTTCCACAGGTGGTTAGAAAGTAGTGAATTCAGACAAGTATTTATTTAAGTGTATACCTTAGTTTGAGCTACATATAACATGACTTTAGGTTACATAAACATGGAGTCTTTCGTGTTCATGTCAGGTAATATGAATACTTTCCTTTCTCATTGCCTGGTAAAGACATCTTCACTGATACACTTTTGATATTTTGACTATTGACTTCAAATTGCTTTGTGCAGCTGCATCAAGAACTATACACATATTTCACCTTATTCAAAAGTTGGATCTTACGTTAAGCCTCACAACACCTACCTGAATCTTTGCAATTTGGCTTGTTTCATTGTTCATTATACACTTGTCATTTGCCCTTATGTTTGTAGCTTCTCTGTATATTCTGTACTATTATATTGTATTACTATTATATTATATTACTATGTATATTTTAGAAGAAAAAAATGTCTTCTAATTCTAGTCCTATCCTACTCATTGATACTTTGGACATTGGTTAGCCTCTTAAGAAATAATTCCATCCATAAGGTTAGTAAGCCTTCAAACTCTGAAGTCTTGAACTGCTATACTGATGTACTCTAACCTATGGTTTATAGTTCTTCCTTAGCAACTGAAAATTCCTACACTACTATTTTCATGCTTATTTGCTCAACTTGATGACAATGTAAAGAAGAAAACCTATGCAGAGGAGGAATTATAAAGGCAGGTGGCCAGAAGAAATTATGGACAGATTACCTTTATTCAGATTCAGAACTGAATCTTTCCTATAAAAAGCAGAACTGTCTTAAACCTTTTAGCTACATTCTATCTAATTATTAATACAGAGTTGTTTTGTTTTGTTTTGTTTTGTTTGTTTTCTTCTTCTTCTCTAGAGGAGTGAACAGATGGCACTTGAATCTAGTCTAAGCTTGTTTAACTAATTCCTGCCAATTGGGAGTGCCCGTTTCCTTTATTTTTGATGAGCAGTAATGATAAGAATGTACCTTTCTAATTGACTGTGACATGCAGACATCCTAATACTTTTATCTCTCAAAAGCTCAGAAGCTTTTTCAAAAACACATTTCTCCTAAATTTTATGCAGCACAGCAAGAACAATGAATTCACTGTTATTTGTTGTATTAACTATTTATGGTGAATCTGAAAAATAACTATTTTTTCAAAAGAGACTTTTGTTTCTATGTTTAGAGTTTAAGCTGTTCAAAAGCTCTGGAAGGGAAGTGGGTGTATGAGTTTCCATTGCCCAGTGATTATGGCATTCATGTTAGCATGGAGATCTCCTGGACTAACTTCTACTCCCACTACCATTTATGTTTCTGGGGCAGGTTGTTATCCACTTGGTGGTTTGTCACTTATCAAACTTGGTGGCTATGTCACTTAAAACACACAAGGGATCCCTGAGGGAAGGGATGCCTTCCTCTAACCATAGTAAAACCCTCCAGTCTGAAATATAATCACAGAATTTCTATGTTGGAAGAGACCTCAAGATCATTGAGTCCAACCTCTGACCTAACGCTAACAGTCCCCACTAAACCATATTCCTAAGCTCTACATCTAAATGTCTTTTGAAGACTTCCAGGGATGGTGACTCCACCACTTCCCTGGGCAGCCTGTTCCAGTGCCTAACAACCCTTTCAGTAAAAAAGTTCTTCCTAACATCTAACCTAAAACTCCCCTGGCACAACTTTAGCCCATTCCCCCTCGTCCTGTCACCAGGCACGTGGGAGAACAGGCCAACCCCCACCTCACTACAGCCTCCTTTAAGGTATCTGTAAAGAGCGATAAGGTTGCCCCTGAGCCTCCTCGTCTCCAGGCTGAACAAGCCCAGCTCCCTCAGCCGCTCCTCATAGGACTTGTTCTCCAGGCCCCTCACCAGCTTCGTCGCCCTTCTCTGCACCCGCTCGTGCACCTCCATGTCCTTCTTGTAGCGAGGGGCCCAAAACTGAACACAGTACTCGAGGTGCGGCCTCACCAGAGCCGAGTACAGGGGGACGATCACCTCCCTAGCCCTGCTGGTCACGCTGTTCCTGATACAAACCAGGATGCTGTTGGCCTTCTTGGCCACCTGAGCACACTGCTGGCTCATATTCAGCCGACTATCCACCATCACTCCCAGGTCCTTCTCTGCCTGGCAGCTCTCCAACCACTCATCTCCCAGCCTGTAGCTCTGCTTGGGGTTATTGCGCCCCAGGTGCAGGACCCGGCACTTGGCCTTGTTGAACTTCATGCAGTTGACCTCAGCCCATCAGTGCAGCCTATCCAGATCCTACTGCAGAGCCTTCCTACCCTCGAGCAGATCAACACACGCACCTAACTTGGTGTCATCTGCAAACTTACTGAGGGTGCACTCAATGCCCTCGTCCAGATCATCGATGAAGATATTAAAGAGGACCGGCCCCAGCACCGAGCCCTGGGGGACGCCACTAGTGACTGGCCTCCAACTGGACTTGACTCCATTCACCACGACTCTTTGGGCCCGGCTATACAGTCAGTTTCTAACCCAACGAAGCGTGCGCCAGTCCAAGCCAAGAGCAGCCAGTTTCTTGAGGAGAATGCTGTGGGAGACGGTGTCAAAAGCCTTGCTGAAGTCAAGGTAGACCACATCCACAGCCTTTCCCTCATCCACCCAGCGTGTCACTTTGTCATAGAAGGAGATCAGGTCCGTCAAGCAGGATCTGCCTTTCATAAACCCATGCTGACTGGGCCTGATCACCTGCTTGCCCTGCAAGCGCTGCATGATGACTCTCAGGAGGATCTGCTCCATGAGCTTCCCTGGCACTGAGGTCAAACTGACAGGACTGTAGTTTCCCGGGTCTGCCCTCCAGCCCTTCTTGTAGATGGGCGTCACATTTGCTAGCCGCCAGTCAACTGGGACCTCCCCCGATAGCCAGGACTGTTGATAAATGACAAAAGTGGCTTGGCCAGCTCCTCTGCCAGTTCCCTCAGTACCCTTGGGTGGATCCCATCTGGCCCCATTGACTTGTGCACATCCAAGTGCCGTAGCAGGTCACCAACCAGTTCTTCATGGATAGTGAGAGCCACATCCTGCTCCCCATCCCCTTCCACCAGCTCAGGGTACTGGGTATCCAGAGAACAACCAGTATTGCCGCTAAAGACTGAGGCAAAGAAGGCATTGAGCACCTCCGCCTTTTCCTCATCTCTTGTAACTAAGTTTCCCCCCGCATCCAGTAAAGGATGGAGATTCTCCTTAGTCCTCCTTTTTGTGTAGATGTATTTATAGAAACTTTTTTTGTTATCTTTAACGGCAGTAGCCAGATTGAGCTCCAGATTTTCAGAGAATTCATCCTTAATTAAAAGAAGAGAAATGTTGACTGAGTGGTTTCCCATGTGTAAAATTGCCAATAACTTAGAGACCTAGAGTTTTTACAGAGCTGTAAAGGCGCATGAAACTCACTGCTGTTCAATACTATCCTTTGAAAGACCCAGCTTTTTCTGATGTTATTTGGTATTTGAACATTGATGCAAATGATATTGTAAGAAAGTTAATCTTAATCTATTCCTTGCAAAGGCACTTTTTTTTTTTTTTTTCTTTTTGTTAATGTATATTGCTGAGTTTACTATTTCTGTGGTCTTTGAATTATCTCCTACAACCTTATTACTACCTGATGAACCTTTCATTATGGTAATTCTCACCCCCAACATTTGTTTTTATCTGCTTTCAAAAATTGTCTCTGCCAACCTGTATATATCATTTAATTGCCTCTCTTTGTTCTACCTGTTCTGTGTTACTCTAAATTTTCTACATTAAAATTAAAAGGCTCTTTTGAACTACAGCTTCAGTTATCAATAACACAACACATACAAAGTCAGTTTTAGGTGTATTTGTTTTTTGCGTTCTTCCTTTTTAGAATGGATATAATAAGAAACATCTTATCTGTATTATTGTATCCATGCAGTAATGGATTTTGTGACTTCCTCACATCAAATTAAGTCCTTATGAGCATTCTGATCTTAAAAAGAGATGAATACTCAGAGATCCCAGGGGAATCAAAAGGAAATGCTCAGCATCTCTCAGAACTGTTCCCTCCAACCAGTTGCCTTATCTGCAAGAAATTATTGGTATTGTAAGAATTAATTCCAATTTGCATATATGTTCCTTTCTTTATTTCCTTAATACACACAGACACACACACACAGCTTTCCTGCAAGCCCTTAAGACTTTTCCAGTATAAAAATACCTCACTATACTAAATATCTTTCAGATGTTTTAGGTCATTTCTTGCATTTGTTCAAGTACTAAATCCTGATGTTTTGTATTTTTTCTGGTTCATCCTTATTCCTATTACGTTGCACATAGACCTGTCTTGCACATTTTTTATTCAGTATTAAGTATCTTAATGTTATTCTAGCATGGTCACTTTTTTGAAAGCCTAATAGTGTCTTAGTAAAGAAAGAGTACAAGTGTACAATACACACATACACAAGAAAGAAAACTAATTTATTTAACAAATCAGCTACACATTGCTTATATGCAGTTCCATACTGCCCTACCATGTGAAGAAAAAAAAAAAAAAAAATTAAAACCCTCTTGTATTGGATCACATGTACTCTCTCCATTTATAAAGGCAGGCAGGCAAGTATTTTGTGAAATGATGTGTTTGCCACAAGGTCCAGGTGTTTTTTCATGGTCTTTTTTTATTTATATGGATATGTGTGTCTGTGTGTATACATTAATATATATCAACATACATATATCAACATGTACATATACACACCTGCATAACAAAACATATAAATCACAGACCACTTGGGTATTGTTATGAGAACACATACTATATAGGTACTGCACTGCTTCCAAATAATATTTGTCATGTTCCAGATGCTTGAAATGACAGTCTTTGTGTAAAATATGTCTCCGGTACAATTTAGACCACCATACGCTCATTTGCCCTCAAGTAGGCCTATTTAAAGTATAATTGACTGCCCTGGCAATTATTGTGAATAGCAGCTGTCTGCTGGTAAAAAAAAAAAAAAAAAAAAAAAAAAAAGCAGCATATATATAATGAAAGAGAAAGGATCAGCAACAGAATCAGCAACATACAAGCAACAGAAAAAAGAAAAAGAAAAAAAAAGGCATAAAGAAAATATCTATATAGGGTATTTTAGACCAGATTTTATAGTGGATAGCCACAAGGCCTATTAGCCATTTCCAATTAGGGGCTATCAAAAAATGAATGAAAGTACTCATCTATTTATGAAAAGCAGCTGGGTCTACCCTAAATATAAAACTGGCAAAAGTTTATTTGTTCTAAAATTGTTACAGCTTACATCACTTCATTTATTTTCATTAACTACATTAGGTTTTGTTGAAACCTTTGTTGTATCATGTACCTTCTGTATCAGACAAAAACACCTTGCTTTGTTTTTCTCCTAAATAGCTACATAATTAGATGGATTATTTCATGTGTCTGTGCGTGTGTTTGCTGAAGAGAACAAGCCAGATAAATTAGCACTTAGCAGAACACACAATAGCACATAATATGCCCTTGTGTTTCATATAAAGCTTTATTTGTCATTCACGGCTGGTTGGCAAAACTGACTTTGCTTTTGAAAATGACAGGTGGTACTCTGGTGCTTTCTGTATGAAAAAGAGAAACAACCTTCACCAAGACAGCTTCTGTCAATAGCTCCCATGATTTAGTATTCAACCCTGGGCTTGTGTTTCCTCAAAAGTTTTGTTTCATTTGCATCTCTTAGGTCTGACATCACCTAGCCAGTTTAATAGTTGAGATTCTATGCCACAAGTTACATTCAATCCCAAAAAGACCTTCCTCTTTCCTCGAGGCCTGATTATAAGACAGGTGAAGTTCAGTATATTTCAATAAGCTCCGCATTCCATGTCAGGAATCAATAGCCCTCCTCCTTTCTTTAGAGGTTATTAAATTGCAGCTGTAACATTAGCCTTCTTTATCTAATTGATTGTCTTTTCACAGGGCTAAGAAAATCAATAGCAGTCAATGGGACTGCCCTGTTTTTTCTTAATAGATGTTTTCTCCTAATTGGCTGCCTGGGTGGCTTCAGTGAGCTCAGTATGTTTTCAGAAGTCCACAGTATGTTGCAGCTCTTGTAAACTATTTTGCCATGTGCAACAGTTATTGATTTTATAATGAAATCTAGAAAATTCAATAGCAATCAGGAATATAGATCAGGATTCCTAGGTACGTTAAGGCAAAGGGCAAACTCACTTTGCTACCACTTCAAGCTGTGATCAAATTAAATAAGTCCTTAAACTATTATGGTAACTAAAGACTTTCTACAAAGACAGTTATCAACTCTCCTTAATTTCATATAAAGGAAAAAAAAATCAAAATGATACAAAGTTAACGACTACAATAGCCAAACTACAGTTGACTTTAAACAATGGATGAAACTAAGAATGAACATTTTCAAAAATGTGTTAGTCATTGAATTTTGTCCACCCTGACCTCTTGAAATTTTCATTCAGATAAGATGCCTATTAGAAAATCAGGTTACAGAGAGAGAGAGAGAAAAAAAAAAAAAAAAAAAAAAAAAAAAAAAAAAAAAAGGAGTGAAGCAGGTGGGGAGAAACATTCAACACTTCCAAAATGATGCATTTGACCTTTGACGAAAAGGTCAGCATGTCAAATGGCTTATTCTCAGAGTCCACTCAACACTTAGAAGATCAGTTCTGTCTATGGAGAAGCTTTAGAGGTGGCCAAATCTCATGAGCACTTATCTAATACTATTTCCCTCTACACAGTGTTGCTGCCCCAATTCTGTTCTTTACCTTGATGGGATGACTTGCATGAGTGTCAGGCAGAACAGCAGCATCAGCAGCATATCAATCAAAATCTGCAGGGATCAGCAGTCAGTGATGTAGACAGTAGACAGTAAGATAAAGCCTACATTATATAAATTTGTTACTGACTTAAGACTTGCTTTACTTTAGGGTACTGCAGCTGCATTAAATCTCTTTCTTAATTATATACCATAATAGAGTGACATCAGCTCAAATTTCTCTGAAAGTGACAAGACCTCAAATTTCTCCACTGAGGAGAAACAGAAAAAAATTTCTCACTGTCTCACTGCAGCTACTCTAGATAAAGAAACCAAGGTCTGTTTCTATCATTTAAAAGACAAGAAATGTTTTGTGTATCTTTAATTCCTTTTTGGTAAAGGGAACAAAAACAAAGTGATAAAGAAAATTCTATGTCATTTAAATGACACAAACGATCAAAAAAGAGATATTCTTTAATTTTCTTCATTTTTGTCATCTTTGTTGTCATTGTTCTAATGAACAAACCAATCTCTTTGTTCTTCTTTTTCACTGGAGGACTCTAATGGACTCTTCTGCCAGATATCCCTCTGGAAATGACATCCATGACCCTGACTCCCCTGCACAGGCTCTCCATGGCTTTTTCTTTACCTGGAGACCAGTCAAATGAGGGCATAGAGTTTGCTCCCATATAGACATTTACCATGCAATATAACAGATATGGTCAAGACATGACCACTTTTTTTTTTTAAATAAGCATGGGATTATTGTTGGCATGAACACACAATGAGATTTGTATGTGTAAATGATAACCACTTATATGCAAAGGTATGGTAACGAAACAAGTTTATTATCTAAACGCAAAATGGTAATCAAATAGTGTGGTGTTAAAAGGAATTATTTTTAACACTCATCATAATTATAAAGATAAATTGCCAGCCAGAGAATGTTTTCTTATTAACATGTATTTTGTCTGAAACATTAGGGAAATCTATAATTAGAAGTACTGAGTTCCCTTTAAATGTTCATGTTTTTATGAAAATGTTAACCTTAATAAAAAATGGGGAATATGAAAAAAACAACAACAGCAACAAACAAAACAAACCATAAACACATAATTTTGTCAGAAGGAAAATGTTTGTACACACATGCGATAAAATATCTTTGATTTTATTCCAGGTTTCTTCTGTTTTGTATACAGTCCAATTAAATAATGGACAGACCATCTGTCTATATGAAATAGCATTCTCTCTGTGTCTTCTCTGCACTGCTATTACTTCTTACCAGTGTAGTACACACACTATTTGTGTATCTCTTCCAGTCATTGGGAAACAGTGTAGGACTCAGATGCCCCATCCTCAATTTTTGGGGTGCAATTTTTTCTTTTTTTCTTTTTTTATTTTTTAACCCCAGTCAAATTCAATTGTATTCAATTATTATTATTACTATTATTATTATAGTTCCCTATTCCTTGCAAACTGAAATATGCCTGTAGTTAATGAGGTCAAAGCAGCAACATATATGATCCAGATTTGTTCTGTAACTCATAATCTAAGTTACTGAACGTAGACCATAATGCATCTAGGTTGTTTCTGGTGCTGAGCAGTACTTTAAGCCCATCTGAAATATGAAAAAAAAAAAAAAAAAAAAAAAGACTTGTTTTTTTCAGTACTTTTAATATGGATTTTTATATTTATAATCCATATTTTTATATGGATTATTATATTTTCAATCTCAGGGACTTGACTGATCACAAGTTACAGACATGTCTATTTAATTTGGATGAAATTGTTTCTTGGATTGCTGTGATATTTGAACATTTAAGATATTATAGCCTAATCTTTTTGATTTTTTAAGTAATTATCTTTCCACATAAATTCTTGGAATCAATATCTGAAGATATATTTTAAGTAAATACACATTTCCAGTGATTTCAGCAATTGTCTTTAAATTTTCCCCAAATCTGTGACTCCTGAATTCCTGGTAAGAAAAGTAAAAAACATCATAGGAATGGAAAGGAGAAATATGTAAAATGATACTCACAAGCTGTTTTTGTTTGTTTAACACTAGAGGAACACAACCAAACAGTTAAGCATATACAAAAAAAAAATATATATATATATATTATTATTTTTTTTTCCCCATGGCATTTCAAATTCATTTTTAAATTTATTTTTCAGATAGTTTGGCCTTTTCTTCTCCCTCCCTCTCTCTCTCTCTCTCTCTCTCTCTCTTTTCCAGGAATTTAAAATATAAGGCCTGTGAGTTATTTACAACCTTACAGCAAGAGCATCATTTTCCTTCCAGTGATACCTGCTGAGTTTCAGCAAACGTGTTTATTCAGTAACAGTAGGTATGATAACATCTTTGTTCGTGACAGGGACAGTGGGATCAAGTGCACCCTCAGGAAGACTGGCAATGACACCAAGCTGTGTGGTGCAGTTGATATGCTGGAGGGAAGGGATGCCATCCAGAGGGACCTGGACAGGCTTGTGAGGTGGGCCTGTGCGGAGTTTAACGAGGCCAAGTTCAAGGTCCTGCATTGGGGCTCAGACATTCCAAAACACAAATATAGGCTGGGTGAAGAATTGACTGAAAGTAGCCCCGATGAGAAGGACATGGGAGTTCTGGTGGATGAAAGGCTTGACATGAGCTAGCAGTGTGTGTCTGCAGGCCAGGGAGCCAACTGTATCCTGGGCTGCATGAAAAGAGGTGGTGTAATCAGCAGGTCGAGAGAAGTGATTGTTCCCCTCTGTGTGCCCTTGTGAGGCCCCATCTGGAGTACTGCATTCAGGTTTTGGGTCCTCAGCACAAGAAAGATGTGGACCTGTTTAGAGGGAGTCCAGAGGAGAGCTACAAAGATGATCTGGAGCATACCTCCTGTGAAGAAAGGCTGAGAGAACTGGGGATGTTCGGCTGAGAGAAAAGAAGGCTGATGTCAGGCCTTTCAATACTTAAAAGGGTCTTATAAAAAGGATGGAGAAGGACTCACTTGCAATTTGGTTTTTGGACAGTTCTGTGTGGAGAAGCTGGGCTTGGTGATCCTTGTAGGTTCTTTCCAGCTCAGGATAGATTATGATTCTGTGTCCAGATGGCTTTTGACTCTCTCTCTTTAGTTCTGCAACAGTCAGGAGAGGTTCTCTTCACCTTTGAAAAGCAGAGGAGAGGAGGGGAGAGGAGAGGGATTGCTGTGATGCATCTGTGGTGCCTGTTACAACATACAGGATGAGTCACATTGGGGGTGCTGTCATCAGGGCCATCAGCAGGCAGTGCCAACATGGCCTAGGCTGTCAGTGAGTGCAGCTTGCACCTCCTGCAGGCCATGGCTCGGGTGATCTTTCTCGCCCTAGCTGTGCTGGGCATTGCCCAGAAGCTGTAGTTGTTGGACGATCACATGGATGTGGATAAGCATAACCAAATGCAGCAGCATGCAGAGCAGCTAATTAAGGACATGGCTCAGCTGCTGTACAACTTGGAGGACCAGGTGCAGAGCAGGGTGGCCCCAGGAGCCCTACTCTTCACTGCCTTGCAGCAATGGCAGCTCCAGGCCCTTGCTGGACTCCTTGGCAGGGGAGGTTGGAGTTAGATGACCTCTAAAGTCCCTTTCCAGTTCAAGACATTCTATAATTCTATGATTCTATAAGGAGGACAGCTATGCCAGTGGGATTGCTCAAATTTCTCAATACTTAAGAGTTGTGATGATGCAACAATAAGTAACTAAAATAGTTAGTGAAACATGTGGGATAGATGTTTAAAATAATATAAATTTGCATGTGAAATTAAGGCCTCCCTAGAACACAGCAGATGTATACTTCCAGTATTTTAGCACTGTGACTACACTTGACTTGAAACCTATTCTGTCTGCAAAATGGGTAAACATACAATAGGTTACAAGACAAGGTCTAAAGTTAGCATGATAACAATAATAATGTTTACAGCAATCTAACCTGAACAGATAAAATACCCTTTTATTGCAGCTCAGTGAAAGAGAATCCTTGGTTTAAGAAAAAATGTCATGTAGGATCTTGTAATATTGGAGGTGGTGAAGCTAATTGTTTTTCCCCACTTGACTCATATCTTTCTTCACATTTCCCTGATAGAAATGGCTATTTCAACAAGGTGCCAGAGTATATCTTGATAGCATACCTTTCTATGCATAAATATATGTTTGTTGTTGTTGTTGTTGTTGTTGTTGTTGTTGTTTTTCTTCTCACACACTTTATGAAAGTACTTATGTTAGCAGAATGAGATACCACTGAAACAATCTTCTTTTCACTTTTCAGTAAAATTAGATGAAATGGTGTGAGAAAACTATAAATTAATATTCAAGGGGAAATGTAACATAATGAAATGCTGTTGAAATGATATTTTTAAATACCTTCTTTATTTTTATTCTAAACACTTAGTTAAAAAATAATTATTAAGCAGTTACTAACCACTTACAGCGACAGGATAATCTTTTATTATTATTATTATTATTATTATTTATTTTTTCCCCATCAAATAGTAGGAACTAATCAATAATTGGTACATATTCTACTCAAGTAGGTTTACAATTGCAGTTTACAGATAACAGTCAGTGTCCTAATGTTCTCAGTTTCTGTCTCAGAGACATCTATGCTATCTAGCAGACTTTCTCATGCAAATCTGCAATTTATATGATATGTCAGAGTGAATATCCGTTTTCAGTCACAATTATTAATCTATCTGATTCTAATGCTTATGAATACATTTATGTATCAGGCACATTTTTTTCTAAAATGAAGATAAGAATTCAAACATCATATAATTTAAACCAGAGACCTTGTTACATTCAACCATGTTTTTCATTTAAGTTGCATGGTATTTTTAACCCATAGCAGAACATGATTCATTCAATCTCTGTCATTATATTGCTAGAGTTGGCTATAGAAGAAAATTATAATCAGGTTGCAGGTTTAATAGGAAGGGATTGTTCCAATTAGCTATTTTCATCTGGAGGGAATATTAGTTTAAGTATCTGCCAATTTGCTATATTTCTACTGCAAAATCATAGCTGTCTTAAAGGAAGCCCACACTATGTTAGGGCCAAAGCCAATAAATAACTTAAAGTAAGCAAGGCTTGAGCAGAAGTTAAACAATTAAATCCTAAATTATGACTCTCCTTTCCATTGCCAGTTAATCTGGGGGGTGTCTGAACCTAATAAACTACTCCGTGACTTTGAAGTTTCCCAGACATCTAGCTTGCCCTTAGAGAGGCTCAAACCTGTGTGTACCTTTAGCAAGCAAGCCCACCAGCAGAATTTGCACCTTTGCTATGTACTGTTGCATCAGGTACTTGCATTTAAACTACAGCCAAAGTAGAAGCCGGTTACACTGCTCCATCTGCTCCATGTATTGAATTATTAAAAAAAAAAAAAAAAAAAAAAAAAAAAGATTCATTCCCATCTCCCACCACAGGTATTCAGTTTTCTAATAAAGTCATCAGGCTACAGCTGCGCTGGGAGGCAAGGCAGGCATACCCCTCCTGTTGAAGTTGTACTACTGTGCAGAAGGAATTCAAGATTTATTCAGCCAGAAAGAGCTCACAAAAGCAAGCGTAGTGCTCTAGACCAATGATTAGGGCATTCACTTGTGAGGTAAGAGACCACAGCTCTGCTCCCAGTACTGCTTCTGTATTTTATCCAATGACTACTTAATGGAAGTACATACCCAAGAGAACAGGTAAAGAAGCAGATCTTGTGCTTACCAGGGATAAGGATGGCTTTTGTTTTATCTCTGTAAGGATAATGAAGTGTTTTTCTACCCCTTACCTTCCCACGTGGAGTGCTGATGGTCAATACAGAATGTGGGGAATAATAATTGCACCCAGTACCACATCTTTTATACTACACCAGTTCAGACTCAAGATTGAATCACATTATAAATAATAGAATCTAATAAAGCAAAACAATAGTAGTACCTATATACATGCTGCATAAAATAACCTAGGCCTCTCTAGAATGATTGTATGAATCAGCACCTGGAAAATGCATGCTGTTTCCTGTGTGAATTTGATTTATTGTTTCTTTGATATAGAATAAGGAAAAAAAAAAAACTGCTAAAATTATATGTATATATACATACATATATATATATGTACATATATATATATATACATATATATACATATATATGTATATATACATACGTATATATATGTATATATATGTATATGTATATATAAATGTTTACATCCATATATATATATGTATACACATTTACCATGAATCCATGCCAGAAGAGGAGAATGCCATTTAAAAATGACTAGGACATAGTTGAAATGTGCATTTATGTGCACTTATGTGCTTTAGACTCAGATCCACAAGAGATTCAGAGGAGGATAACTTCATGCCTCTGCATTACCTTGTACAGTTATCCAGCCAGCATTGCACGGTGGCCTCTTCTCTGTTTTCTTTGTGTAGTGTTGAATGCCTGCCTACCACTCTGGAGTAGCAGAGAACTAAAACTAGTTATGTGTACCATGTGAATAAGCCTAGTCTATCAATGAGTTATCATATGTGCCTCTCTTTATTCCTTTATTTCTGTCTTGGTTTTGCTTTGCTTTCTTAGGGTGCATTTATTCAGGCTTAAACATTCAAAAATCCCTGAAATTCATCTAACCATATTGCTGGTAAATTCCAATAGCCAGTGCCTGAATATTTTCAATTTCTTCATAAAGTGGAAAAGAAAAAAAAAAAAAGTTCTAGGAACAGCACTGTAGAGGCTATCAAAGGAATTCCATGGAATTACCAATCCATACCTTAGAATCATAGAATCATGGAATCATAGAATATCCTGGGACCCGTAAGGATCATCAAGTCCAACTCCTGGCACCACACAGGTCTACCCAAAATTTAGACCATGTGACTAAGTGCACAGTCCAAACACTTCTTAAACTCCAACAGGCTTGGTGCAGTAACTACTTCCCTGGAGAGCCTGTTCCAGTGTGCGACAACCCTCTCGGTGAAGAACCTCCTCCTGATGTATAGCCTAGACCTACCCTGCCTCATCTTGCCACCATTCCTGGGGAGTCCCAGCACTGGTTACTAAAGAGAATAGATCCGCACCTGCCCCTCCAGTCCCCCTCATGAGGAAGCTGTAGACCGTGATGAGGTCTCCCCTCAGCCTCCTCTTTTGCAGGCTGAACAGGCCAAATTACCTCAGCCGCTCCCCATACTTCTTCCCCTCTAGTCTCTTGACCATTTTCATAGCCCTGCTTTGGACACTCTCTAACAGTTTTACACCTTTTGTGTACCGTGGTGCCCAGAACTGCACACAATACTCAAGGTGAGGCCACACCAGCACAGAGTAGAGCAGGACAATCACTTCCCTCAACAGAATAGTAATGCCATGCTTGGTGCACCCCAGGATATGGTTGGCCCTTCTGGCTGCCAGGGCACACTGCTGGCACATATTCAACTTGCTGTCAACAACAACCCCCATATCCTTCTCTGCAGGGCTTCTCTCCAGCGTCACATTGCCCAGTCTGTATGTATAGCCAGGGTTGTCCCATCCCAGGTGCAGGACCCAGCACTTGCTCTTGTTAAACTTCATGTAATTGGTGATCGCCCAGCTCTCCAGTTGGTCCGGATCTCTCTGCAAGGCCTTTCCACTTTCAACAGAGTCAACAACTCCTCCCAGTTTAGTATTATCAGCAAATTTGCTCAAAACACATTCTAGTCCTACATCCAAATTGTTTATAAAAACACTGAAGAGGACTGGCCCTAAAATGGAGCCTTGAGGGACCTCAGTAATGACCATTTGTCAGCCTGATATGACATCATTTACCATAACCCTTTGAGCCCTGTCCATCAGCCAATTGCTCATCCATCGTATGATGTTTTTGTTTAGGTGTATGCTGGACATTTTGCCCAGTAGGATCCTATGGGAAAGTGTGTCAAAAGCTTTACTGAAGTCCAAAAAGATCACATCAGCTGGTTTCCCTTGATCAAGTAGATAGGTGATCTTATCATAAGAGGAAATCAGATTTGTTAAACAGGATCTACCCCTCGTGAACCCATGTTGACTGGGACCAATGACTGCATTGTCACCCAGGTGCACTTCAATAACTTCAAGGATTATCTTCTCCATAATTTTACCAGGCACTGACATGAGACTGACAAGCCTGTGATTGCTAGTGTCTCCTTTCTTGCCTTTCTTGAAAATTGGTACAACATTTGCCAGCTTCCAGCCTACTGAGACCTCTCCAGATTTCCAAGACTGTTGAAAAATAATTGAGAGAGGTCCTGCGATGATGTCAGCCAGCTCTTTAAGCACCCTGCGACAAATCCCATCCAGACCTATGGACTTGTATGGATCCAGGTAGAGCAGCAAATCCCACACACGTTCAGGGTCAGCTGGGAGTTTATCATTCCCACCATCATGGTCCTCCAGCTCAGGGCACCCTGGGTCCCAAAGCCCATCATCAGTGTTGAAGATGAAGGCAAAAGGCATTAAACGTCTTTTATCCCTGGAAGTCTTCAAAAGACGTTTAGATGTAGAGCTTAGGGAAATGGTTTAGTGGGGACTGTTAGCGTTAGGTCAGAGGTTGGACTTGATGATCTTGAGGTCTCTTCCAACCTAGAAATTCTGTGATTCTGTGATTCTGTGATTCTGTCTCTACCTTCCTATGCCACAACAAGTCAGCACCCATTTCAAGCTTTCTCAGGTCCATGTAACTCAGAAAGGTAGACATGCCACAAGTCTGCATCACATCTATATCTCTGTCCACAGATAACTTCCATCGTGCTCTGCAGTATGTGGCGTGAAGAAGGTATTTCAGTGCTAGAACCTTGCTGTGCTGTGGGATCCCATTACTCCTGTTGCTAACTTCTCTTGCTGCCACATTCTTATTAGTTCACTGTGTCTCCTGTCTTGGCAAAGAAACTTCTGAGTTTAGACTTGATTCAGTGTAAGCTGAACTATAAGTGCATAGATTATAAAACCAGAAGGAACTTTCCAACTGATTCATCTGAGCCACTCAATATAAGCCACAAACTCTTCCTACATTATATTGTTGTATAGACTGGAATCAGTCCAGTTACTTAGGTGGACAGGTGAAGTCTTTTATTCTGAGAAATGTTAGACAAGATGAGTGCTCTGAGACACAGAATCTCAGACAGTAATTTGAGACAGTGTACAGTAATTTGAGACAGTGTAGGGAACTAAGACATGCCCAGGAAGACATGGCCTCTTTTTAGAAGTCCATAAAAAACTTCCACACCTAATGACAAAAGAATATTTGCACATATTGAAATGAGGTGACACCAGAAAACTCAAGTCAAAATGTGTCAATACATCTGAAATGATGATTATTTTAAAAGAAAAATATCCTGACCTCAAACAAGGGTGAAGCGTAGCTGTTCATGAGAATATTTAACTTGCCTACTTTCTCTGGCCTGAATGGTGAAATGCAAGTCCTGAGATTTTGGTATAGTCTTGTTACAACTCAGCTGTAACAGAAATAAATCTATAAAGCAAATTCATCTCATAAAAAATAATTTCTTTCACTGACCTGACACTGAGATCATCCTTTTTGCCTACACATTGGCTTCCCATAATACTACATGCTGCACAGTGTGGTGTGTTAGTTGCTACTGTTTCCAAGTGTTAGAAGCAGTATGCATTTCAGACACTTGATTTATAGCGTGGTCAAACTTTCCAAGTTATGTATTTTCCATTGTTCATTGTAGTGCTGCCTGCAAGCACCTGGCAGAATACGACCTGTGGGAGGGGTGGAGGAAGGATCTGGGCTGCACAGCTTGAATGTGAATATTAGAATTACAATAGAAACTGAAGAAAATTGTTCCAAGTGAATTTACTTCTGCAGGTCTGGAAGTTGTGTGTGTGTGTGTGTAGGGGGTCTTTGTCCCTGAAGGAACAGTTGGGGGGTTTTGAAGACCAGTTTAAAATGCTGTTGAAGGAAAAAAATTAAGAAGTAAAAAAAATGTTGAAGAAAAACTTGAAGAAAATCTAACTCTATAAATATTGTGATTTAAAACTAGGCTTAGTAGGTATATATGTCAACAGTAAAGTGTGTACATCTTAAACAAAGGACCTAAAACAGTCACCTGTTGTTGCAGAATACTGAGTGAATGGGGATCTCAGAATCACAGAATCACAGAATCACAGAATTTTCTAGGTTGGAAGAGACCTCAAGGTCATCGAGTCCAACCTCTGACCTAACGCTAACAGCCCTCCACTAAACCATATCCCTAAGCTCTACATCTAAACGTCTTTTGAAGACTTCCAGGGATGGTGACTCCACCACTTCCCTGGGCAGCCTGTTCCAGTGCCTCACAACCCTTTCAGTGAAGAAGTTCTTCCTAACATCTAACCTAAAACTCCCCTGGCTCAACTTAAGCCCATTCCCCCTCGTCCTGTCACCAGGCACGTGGGAGAACAGGCCAACCCCCACCTCACTACAGCCTCCTTTAAGGTATCTGTAAAGAGCGATAAGGTTGCCCCTGAGCCTCCTCGTCTCCAGGCTGAACAAGCCCAGCTCCCTCAGCCGCTCCTCATAGGACTTGTTCTCCAGGCCCCTCATCAGCTTTGTCGCCCTTCTCTGCACCCGCTCGTGCACCTCCATGTCCTTCTTGTAGCGAGGGGCCCAAAACTGAACACAGTACTCGAGGTGCGGCCTCACCAGAGCTGAGTACAGGGGGACGATCACCTCCCTAGCCCTGCTGGTCACACTGTTTCTGATACAAACCAGGATGCCGTTGGCCTTCTTGGCCACCTGAGCACACTGCTGGCTCATATTCAGCCGACTATCCACCATCACTCCCAGGTCCTTCTCTGCCTGGCAGCTCTCCAACCATTCCTCTCCCAGCCTGTAGCTCTGCTTGGGGTTATTGCGCCCCAGGTGCAGGACCCGGCACTTGGCCTTGTTGAACTTCATGCAGTTGACCTCAGCCCATCGGTGCAGCCTATCCAGATCCTCCTGCAGAGCTTTCCTACCCTCAAGCAGATCGACACACGCACCTAACTTGGTGTCATCTGCAAACTTACTGAGGGTGCACTCAATGCCCTCGTCCAGATCATCGATGAAGATATTAAAGAGGACCGGCCCCAGCACTGAGCCCTGGGGGACGCCACTAGTGACTGGCCTCCAACTGGACTTGGCTCCATTCACCACGACTCTTTGGGCCCGGCTATCCAGCCAGTTTCTAACCCAATGAAGCGTGCGCCAGTCCAAGCCAAGAGCAGCCAGTTTCTTGAGGAGAATGCTGTGGGAGACGGTGTCAAAAGCCTTGCTGAAGTCAAGGTAGACCACATCCACAGCCTTTCCCTCATCCACCCAGCGCGTCACTTTGTCATAGAAGGAGATCAGGTTCGTCAAGCAGGACCTGCCTTTCATAAACCCATGCTGACTGGGCCTGATCGCCTGCTTCCCCTGCAAGTGCTGCATGATGACTCTCAGGAGGATCTGCTCCATGAGCTTCCCTGGCACTGAGGGCAAACTGACAGGCCTGTAGTTTCCCGGGTCTGCCCTCCAGCCCTTCTTGTAGATGGGCATCACGTTTGCTAGCCGCCAGTCGATTGGGACCTCCCCCGATAGCCAGGACTGTTGATAAATGACAAAAGTGGCTTGGCCAGCTCCTCTGCCAGTTCCCTCAGTACCCTTGGGTGGATCCCATCTGGCCCCATCGACTTGTGCACATCCAAGTGCCACAGCAGGTCACCAACCAGTTCTTCATGGATAATGAGGGCCACATCCTGCTCCCCATCCCCTTCCACCAGCTCAGGGTACTGGGTATCCAGAGAACATCTGGTATTGCTGCTAAAGACTGAGGCAAAGAAGGCATTGAGCACCTCCGCCTTTTCCTCATCTCTTGTAACTAAGTTTCCCCCCGCATCCAGTAAAGGATGGAGATTCTCCTTAGTCCTCCTTTTTGTGTAGATGTATTTATAGAAACTTTTTTTGTTATCTTTAACGGCAGTAGCCAGATTGAGCTCCAGATGAGCTTTGGCCTTCCTAATTTTGTCCCTGCACAGCCTCGCTACTTCTTTAAAGTCCTCCTTAGTGGCCTGCCCACTTTTCCAAAGCTTATAAACCCTCTTTTTCCTCCTAAGATCAAGCCACAATTCTCTGTTGAGCCAGGCCGGTCTTCTTCCCCGCCAGCTCGTCTTTGGGCACGTGGGGACAGACCATTCCTGCGCCATTAAGACTTCCCTCTTGAAGAGCGCCCAGCCTTCCTGGACCCCTCTGCCCTTCAGAACCACCTTCCAAGGGACTCCACCAACTAGTGTCCTGAGGAGCTCAAAGTCAGCCCTCCGAAAGTCCAATACAGCGGTTTTACTGGTCCCCTTCCTGGCCTCGCCAAGAATAGTGAACTCCACCATTTCGTGGTCACTCTGCCCAAGACAGCTCCCGACGATCACGTCCTCCACCAGTCCTTCTCTGTTTGTGAAGAGAAGGTCTAGCGGGGCACCACCCCTGGTAGGTTCACTAACCACCTGCGTCAGGAAGCTATCTTCCTGATGGGAAGATCTCAAAGGGAAGATCTCAAAGGAACTGAGGGTAAATGCAAGCTCTTTTCTGGGTCCTTTCTCCACATACCATAAATATAGCTGAGTTCTGGATTCTCATTAGCAGATATGCTAATATAATTTGTCATTGTCTGCAAGAAAATGGAGGTATTACTCTCTCACCCTTTTTAAAGCCCTGATGACTTGTATCAGCAGCTAAGCCCCTGATGTAATGGCTGGAGGTCACCAGCAAAAGGTTGGAGGTGGCCAGCAAAAACTTCCCAAAGCTGGGGAGTACTGTGGTGAATTTGGGGTCAGCAGTTTCAAGGTGCTGCCCTGCTCTGTTCCTGCTCAGTTCTTGCCTCAGTGGCAACTTTGTGCTTGGCACAGCAGTGGAAACTCCGTTTGAAAAAGCCATGAAAACCAGATCAATAAAATAGAAAATTTACAGCAACCTCATCTAGCAAATCACATGGCTAGTGTAGACATTTCCTTCTCTTGTTTAGGAAAGTACTGCAAAATATGACAAAACTGAGCTCCATCCCTTTTAGGATTTAATATTCTAGAGAATCAAATAGCTATTTGTTATATAATGTAATTTTCTTTCATTGTGAAGCACAGGATGTAAGTGGAACAACATTAATATTAATGTACATGTACTTAGAAATAAAAACATATACTGAATGATTATCAACAACATTAGGCATCCAGTAATTTCCTTGTTGAGCAAGAATGATAATGAGGCTCTTAGTAAATATCAGATAACACTAGAAAGATTTGTGTTGTGTATCCTTCATGACCACTGAAGAGCTGGCAGCCTACCTGAGTCTCACCTCCTGTATACGCTTTCTGCAGTAAGGTCAGCCGTAACAGAGCATTGCAGTGCTGCCAAGTTTTAATTGAAATGTTGTGATAAATTTCACTGCCAAGGTCAGATGTTATTCTCTGGTTAAGGAGGGTTCAAGTCAGTCTCTTAAAAAAACACTCCTGATTTTTATAGTGTCCAGTGATCTGTTCCTAGGAGTTGATTTACCACAGATACGACCTGCTTACTCTAGGCTGACCTCTTCCAAAATTATCAAGACTCAGGTTCATTTACAGACATTGTCTAAAAGTGTATTTTAGTAAAATAGGTTCCATTTTATTAGTGTGAAAATAGGCCTCACCAAATCAATAAGACAGGAAGCCTTCATTTTATTGCTTTAGACTAGAGACATAAAGGTCACTTTGTATAAACAAAGTTGGACAGATAGGAAAGACAGCAGTAAATACTAGAAACCTCAGCACAGATAATCTTGGTGGCCTTTCATGGAAGAAAAAAAATCAAAGGCATCTTTTTCTCTTCACAAAAATATACACTTTCAACAATCCAATATCAGCTCGATTAGAAAACATTTACAGAGCTAGTGCTTTTTTAAGAACATATAAATTAAACAGAATATTTCCATTACTGTGTTATTTGAGGCAGCTTATTAAGTATGAGTTTCATTAAAAAACAAACAAACAAACAACAACAACAACAACAACAACAAAGCAACACGTGTATGAGTAGAATTAAAATAGAAGCAGTAAAATTATAAAATACATTTGTGAAGTAGCTGTAGTCATAAGAATTCAGTCCATTAAAGAAATTTCTAATACATGGTTTGGATATATTTTTATATATGCTTACAATAGAATTGTTAAATATCTGTAGTATTGTACATGTGCTCAACAACATAATTATTTCAAATTATAGGAGTTTCCATGTAATAAAATCAGATCTCACTAAAACTGCATTGCATTTGGTAAATTAAGGTTATTTCTAAATGTTAACTTTTTGCCAGCTAAAGAAATGAAATATGCAATTGAAATCATCTGATAACAAAGCTAAAGTAGAAAGAAATATGCCAAACTAATCATCTAGAATTGTTACCAGTCACACAAAGTAAACTGGAAACAAAATTATATTTATTATCCAGTGCTGCTGTCTGTTTACTCGAGAACACTTTGGAAAAGTAAACAGATAGGTTTATAAGAAAAAGCTCCTTATAAAGGGAGAACTTAAATTAAATTATTCCTGCTGATATTCAAAATAAATGGAATTATGGCTTTATGTAGTTAACAAATAAAAAATAAATTGATCATTCAATTCTCATAAGCTATAATTAGAGGCTTGAAATTTAAGGCAATTTTAATTTTTATTTATTTATTTATTTACTTTTTTTTTTTTTTTTTTTTTTTTTTTAACAGAAATCAAGCCAGTGCTAAAGATTGCAAACAGAAATTACAACTACTTTTAAGAGATTTTTTTTTCTTTCCCCAAATACAACTTGTAAATGTAATATTCTGTGGGCATAAAGATCCTACTTCTTCAGAAAGCACGTAAAACTGAGTAAAACACACATATACAATATCGTGTATATGTGTGTCTGGTAAAGCAACCTAGGAATTTCACTTCTGAAATTTGTTTCACGGGATATGATTGCTTATATAATAGGGGGTGCAATTATTGCATATCCAAATGCTAACATTTACCTTTCAGGGTAAACTTGCTGTCTCAGCTGCATTCATGCTTTTACAGCCTTCCTAGTCTGTGTTTTATCCAATTTACTCAGACTAGGCACATTCCATGCCCCTGTGGTGTACTCTGTGTAAGAAACTTGTTTACCGTGGTCCCAAAACATCCAAACTTGCCTGAATGTTTAAGCATGATGTCTTCTGCTGCTGGCAAATCTCCTCTGGTGCATTTGCATTTTAATCTCCACTCCATATACAAGAAGATGTTCCTGTCTGGGAGACTGGACACTCTTTTGTATCATAATTCTTGCTGTTACAGCCTTTGGTCTCACAGGAAAATGCAAACAATCACAAGGCCTAGAACAGGATCTTGGTACTTGCAGGGTACTAAGGACTGTGCTCTGAGGTTGCTAATGGCCAGGCAGAGGTCTCTAAGCATTTCACAGTGCTCAAGCAAAAAGACTGGGCTGAATAAAGAAGAATGATCATTTATACCAACCCCCCAGAAGCCAACCCTACCCTACTATAGAAAAAAACATTATAAGGAGCCAGATAGAATAAATCATAGAATCACAGAATGGACCTTAAAGATCATCTAACTGCAACCCCCCTGCCATAGGCAAGGACACCTCCCACTAGATCAAGTTGCTCAGGGTCTTATCTAACCTAGCTTTGAACATCTCAAAGGATGGGGCTTCTACAACTTCTCTGGGCAACCTGTTCCAGTGCCTCACCACATGCTGAGTGAAGAATTCCCTCCTAACCTCTAATCTAACTCTCTCCTCTTCTAGTTTAAAATTATTCACCCTTGTCCTATCATTATGTGACTGAGCAAAGAGTTGCTCTCCATCTTTTTACATGTATAAGCCCTCTTTAAGTACTGAAAGGCTGCAGTGAGGTCACCCTGAAGCCTTCTCTTCTCCAGCTGAAAACCCCAGCTCTCTCGGCATTTCTTCATAGGACAGGTGCTCCAGCCCTCTGATCTTCTTAGCCCTATATCACATACGTTGTAATATGTTCACAGCTTCCAACCTTTCTATCCACAATCTAATCATTCATTCACCTGTCCGTCCCTCCCTCCATACCTCTCTCTGTCCCTCCCTTCCTCCCTCCCTCCCTTCTTCCCTTCCTCTCTGCTTCCCTCTCTCCCTATTCAACATTTAACAGTTCATCCTCTTTCTCAGTCCTTGAAACTGCCTTCCTTACTACCAGCCATGAGCTTGTAATGTGTTCTGGCTTCTTCATGGTGGTTCTCTATTGATCTTTCAATAAAATATGCATCCCATTCTTCTGTTTTTTACACATCTCCTACAAACTTTCTGCATTCAAACTGCTTCTGCAAAGAAGTCTTCCCTTCTCTCTGTCCCCCTGTGTGGCCTCAAGGGTTACGTAGGGAGGAGGCCTCTTATGCAGTAGTTATACTTGTATGATCTGTCCTTAGAAATGTGCCTGCTATGTCACCTGTCCTTAATGCCACAGCCATAGGGTATTCCACCTGTTCTTTTAATGTAATCATTGTGTCTCTCTGTCCTATGGAGAAGTTAACACAACACCAGTCAGGCTCCTGGGCTATGGAGGGAACACAGAAGGAGACTGCCTATCCGCCCAGGAAAAGTCCAGGGAAATGCATTTTCCAATGCCTTGACTTTTTTTTCTTCTTTATTTTTTTTTCCTTTTTTTTTTTTTTTTTTTTTTTAATTATTATTATTCCACAAAATTTCATTATAATGAACCAGCAGGATTCTGTGGCATTCTGACAGACTTTTAATAGAAAGAATAATATAGTCATTCATTTTGGAGCAGATAATTTTCAAAATCTTACTGTGATATTGCACGGTTAAACTATTCTGCAAATGCCAATGTTATTTGTGAGGACTTAATACAGGGGTGTCCCTTGAGGAACCCAAATGTTCCTCCTTCCTAACAAATTCCAAGTTATGTTGTTTATCGTATAATCATCCTCCTGATAGGCATGGAGAACTGACATAGCAATCAGATGATATAGATTTTAGACTGCATTTATTTTTGTAGACCATTGCAGGGGCATCATGGCAGAATGCAGTGTAGTGGCAAAGAAACTTGTGTGGTCACCCACTGAGGACTGGGAGAGAGCTAGTCAGCACTGCACCCATTATTCCCAGAGGTGACAGGCTCAAGACACTGTTCCAGCTGTGGGTGTGTTTCTCTAGATGAGCCAGAAATGGCTTGTCCCAGCCTTTGGACACAATACAAGTCAATATATTTGTAGTGGGTGCTATCTAAGAACCAGAGATTGGGAGCAGGTTCATATTTAAGCAAACTGCATCATTTAGACATACCTACTGTAGCTGTAACTTGTTAACAGTTTAAAGCTAACTGGACTTTCAACAAAAACTTTCTGGTCTCAGGATGTGAAGTATAGATCTGCTTATAGTCAAATTTATTCCAAAACATTTGAAAAGGGAACTTTACCACAGCAAGAAGGGGCAGCATATACTACCCTGTCTTTAGGTTTGATCTGGCATTGCCTGCCTTCCTGCAACAAGGATACATCCAATATTAAATGAGCAATCTCGTATAACCTTCACCTTATGTTCTCTTTATTTTGACAGTGATGTGATTATGTATCCATGTTTAATCCAGATCAAACATGTGCTACTGCCTGATCCAGCAGATCACTAATTTACATTGTCAGTCATCAGAATACAGCCTTTCCAAGATCATAGAATCATACAATTACAGCATACCCTGATTTGGAAGGGATCACTGAATCAGAAGGGTGGGATTGTTAAAGGAGGAAGAAGTAGCAGAAAAGGGCAGAGATGCAGTCCAGACAGATTTGGTGAAAGGACAGAATGGAAGTTATCCTGGAAATAAAAACAAGAAATTCAAACTTAATTTGATGGGAAGCAATAAAGCTTTAATACAGTTGCAGTGCTGTGAGAATAACATTTAAAATATTTTTTTCTAGATGTGGATGATTAGACAGTAGAACAGGTTGTCCAAATAAATTGTGCATACCCCATCCCTGGAAGTGTTCAGAGTCAGGTTGGATGCAGCTTTAGACAACCTGATGCAGTGAAAGATACACTGGGGAGGGAAGGGGGAGGGTTGGATAGAAGAGGTGCTGGGCAGGGGGAGGAACTAGGTGACTAGGTGATCTTTAAAGGTTTCTTCCAACTCAAACCATTCTGTGATTGAGTCCAGCAACTGGGTCTGCACAAGACCACCCAAAATCAGATGTCTGAGAGTGTTGTCCAAATGCTTCTTGAACTCCAGCAGGTCAGTGCTGTGACCACTGCCCTGGGGAGCTTTTCCCAGTGCCTGACAACCCTCTCAGTGAAAAACTTTTCCCTAATATCCAGTATGAACCTCCCCTGACACAGATTCATGCCATTCCCTCAGGTCAAGTTCTATATCTGTTCTATGAAAACTTATTAATCCAGGCTTGTATGTGGAAAATTTGACTAATTCCAGCAAGGCTTCTGGAAAAAAAAGTAATATTCAGCAAATAAAAGCTGACAGAACCTAGTCCTTGTGACAACAAATTAAATTAATTTAGAAAACTGGTTATTATTAAATAACTTTTTGCTCTCCTAAGCTAGTTCCAGCTGGTAACTGAAAACAAAAAAAAATAAACTCCCTTTTGCACAAAGTTCACATATAATCCTGCAAGTAAGCTAGGGATTTAGATGTTCTTTTACAAAGTATTTTCAGCATAGTACTAAATTGAAACTATTCACTAGTCATTTAGCTCTTTTATTTATTTATTTATTTACTTATTTATTTTTATTCCTGGAATATTAGTTTTGAATGCGATAAGAGTAGACCCTGCATCCATGTGATCCTGAGCAGATGTCAGCTGTTTACAAGGCACAGGTTGTTTGTTGCAAACACATATAAACAGTTCTTTAGAGTATGTTTACTTTAGATCTTTACGGGGGGTTGATTGACAAGACGATAATCAAAGTACAACCAACTGTTCTTTGCTGCATCAGCTGCTCTCCTAGAACTGGTGTTTTGCCATTGAAACTATTCTCTTTTTCTTCTTTTTACTGGGCAATAAATGGCAATGATGTCTTACATGTTGGCCCTGCTTCAAGGAATAGGTTCCTTTCTGGAAGCTTTACGTGGACTTGAAGAGCTAATTACTTATTCTGTACTGCTTAAGTGGTGGTCTGCTTGTCACGTGGACTTGTAGGTTGCTCAGTTCTTTATTGCTAGGCAGTGAACATGGAGGTACAACTTCATTCTCTCTCTCAGAGAAAAACTTACAATGAAATCTTAGATTGACAGGTAAAGAACTTTGGCCTTGAGAAATTCAGATTTCATTCTAACACTAGATTTTTAGAGTTTATTCAAATGAATAATCATCCAACAGATGACTCATTTAAATGTGATGTATGCAGGAACAATTATCCTGTGTTATACAGACAACTAGCTTTTTCCTCTCTTTGTCCAGTCAGAGTTGTTAATTTTATTTCTTATAAAAAAAATATACTGTTAAACAACAACAAAATACATGGAAGCCTATATCTAATGGCAAGATTTTCACAAACGCTAGTTCCTGGAATGTTTTTAGCATCTGTATGCTGTCATTTTTAAAATGTTCTTTTAGTAACCTTTGAAACCAGCATGTATATTTAGATAAAAATAGTAGCATTACAGACCTTTGTCCGTGTGTAAGCACAGAGCTACCTCTATAAGAAAGGCAAAGGAAATAAAAGGGAAGAGTCACAGATTTAAAGAGATACATTCTGAGAATATAATTTAGGCAGAAAAACTTTCAACAAACGACAATATGTTTGACCATCAATATTAACATCATAGTTGGCTTGCATACATTTGCCAACATAAATGTTTCCTTTAATTAAGTCTCTTCACATGCGATTCATGGCAAGGGATATTTATAATATTGGTAATATTGGGTATGTTGAAAGGTTGTTTTCCTCATGCAGGTTTTGGTTCTTCCTCTCCCAATGCCCAGTGCTCTGCAGAGTATAGCCACTGCCTTTCAGGAAAGGGTTTGTGGAAGCTTTGAAATATCATGTCTAGAGAGATTAAATGCTATTTAGCACAAAAAATACTGAGATCTTGAAGTTAATGTTGCAATAAAAGCAAACAAAATTACACAAGTATTTGGAAAGTGAGCAACATCAATTTTAGGTGGATTCAAATATACATTATAAAATATACAAATATATACAGATGGATTCAAATATACAATTCATCTTTCTTTGAAGTTGTAAATTCTGCACTTATTCATGTACTAGCTAATTATTATTGGTTATTTGTCTCAGTCCTTAAAACTTTTCTCCATAACATAGATAAAAAACTATGAAGCATTATTTTATGGAAAATCCTGCTTTTCCCCCAGACACTTCTTTTGTCTTTGGACAACAAGCTACAGAAAACCTCAAAGATATCAGTCAAGCAGTAATCATTTCTATAATATGCTAAAGAATATTTTATTAGTGCCCTTATAAGAAAGCCTCCAAAATCCCATTTTCATCTCTATAACATAACAGGAAAGCAAACCTATAGCTCAATGAATATCTGATACTGTAGAAAGACAGGTATTGAGGTTTTCTGGATTAACTGAAGATGGGGAGGTTAGTTTTATAATTAGGATATTAAGAGACCAAGTCTATGAATTTGGAGGGGAATATTGCCTTCCAAAGACTTATGTGCAAAATGTCTGAAACACAAATCTGTAGCTACCAACATTTAAAAGTGAGTAAATGCTCTGTAAAAGGTCTCTTAAGGGCTCTGTATTTTTTAATGAAGCAGATCTTACATTAACATATTTAATCGTATTCTTGGAGATTGCTCCCACTGAAATTCATGATGAAATATTTCATAGTACAATTGCTCAGTGCCTTGCAGAAAAGTATCAAGCAAGATATTGACAGCAAACCTGGTGGCTAAGATACTGGGCACATGTCTGCAGTAAAAAGCATCTAAGGATGAAGATTCAATCACAGAAGAGATTTGTAAGATTCATTCACAGAAGAGATTTGTCATCAGAGGTGTTGGTAAATTACTGTAACTTTGGTAACTTACTGTGGATAAAGACAGAAAAGAGTGAAAAAGAGATACTGAGTAATAAAGATTAATTTTAAGCCATTACCAGTGGGGAACTCCAGCACTGACTTTTTTATCACAATACAACTGCAAAGTCTTACATGCCTTCATAATCTCTAGATATAGTTGCAGTTATGGATTGCAGTAATTACAGAAATTATTTCATGATTTTATGAATTAGTTTTAACACTTTATATTTATTGAAAACCTACATTCCAGTATTTGCAAAGAATGAATAAGTGATTCCAACTGAACTACACTGCTTATTGCATTTATACACTTTCATTTTATAAATTTTAATTCCATATAACACAGATA
Organism: Aythya ferina; assembly: GCF_964211825.1. NCBI lineage: Eukaryota > Metazoa > Chordata > Aves > Anseriformes > Anatidae > Aythya > Aythya ferina. Next base: position 17,159,458 of record NC_140299.1, on the reverse strand, counting down.
TCTAACATATTATATACAATATAAATCTTTAAATTTCCTAAGTAATATATGAAATGTGTAGTATAAATAGTATAACCATTGTTGTACTTGTATAAATGAAAATTATCACTATTCTAATTGCAAATATATTTTCATGTCTTTATATATAAAGAGATAATGTATATATGTATATTATTTACTGTTTATTGGAAGCCATATGCAGATCTTAATATCTTTATACACACATGCTATTTAAATATTGTGTATGTTTACAAATATCAGTGACATTACTGAGCTGCAAAGTAGTTGTACTAGTTATTTTGGGGAGGGAATGTTTCTTTATTTTGTATTTTCTTATGCATGGGTCTCAGCTGCTTCCTTCCACAATTTTATTCTGAGGCAATAAATAATTCAGTGTGCTAATTTGACAGATGACTCTCCAGGAGCCTCCTACCATTACTAACACCATTACACCATAATATGCATGATGGGCATAGACCATTCAGCAAATGTCCTTCACTTGTTTACCCCTAAAGAGCTGTACTCTGTGCAATTAACTAATGAAGCATTATGGTTTTTTTTCCCCCTTCCCTGCTATTTCAATATATCAATGGACATTTTCTAAAGGAAAAATATATATATATACATATATATATAATTTTATTTTTTTTTGGCAAGCGATCAGTTATGGGAAATCTGTAGACTTCTCTCACATTCTGCCTCTAAGAATAAAGAGAAAATAATAAGATGCTTAAAAAGGAAAATATTATTTAATTTTTATTTAATTATTTGTGCAGCACAAGAGTAAGAAATACATTCCATATAGGTGACAGAAAAAAATGTATAGTTAGGTGCAGTATCACGTCAATTTAGAAATACTGAACACATAGTTCAGGGATTGATGGTACCTTTACAGTGTTTAGACTCTAGGAAGCTGCAGGAATCTAAAGGGGACAGTGTCAAAGCTGGAAAAGCAAGTATTTATTAAATAATTTATGGAGAAATATTATCTTTACAGTGTGCATGTGAGATGAACACCAGTATTACACAGCATAGTTTGATCTAAAATACTAAAATATAGATCAGAGTGACAAAACTGTGCCAAATATATTTGTTAGGATGTGTATTAATAATAATAATAATAATAATTCTAAAGAAAGAGACATGAGCACCTATTTTTGCAGCCATCTTAAACAATGAATTTTTTATTCCATGTCACCTATTATGAGAGCTACTTTCAGTGTAGGTCAAATGTAGGTATACACAAATAAATCCATAAGAGAATGTTCCAAATTGTTGCTGGAATTTTCCATATGACATGTGGTTAAATGGATCATGAAGACAATCTTAAGCTGGATTTTTCCTAGGATATAACTTAGGTCTCTGTCTGAATTTCTTTCTTTCATCTCCATGGTCAATTTTGACCAATTCTCTCTGGTCAATTCTCTCTTTTCTTTTTAACTTTTCTCACTCTTTCTTTGATCTTCCCTCCCCCTCTTCATTGTTCTAGCTCTTAGTTTCTGAACATGACTCTCTTATTTTCTCACATTCTTATTCCATTTCTCTGAAATGTACAGAATTAATGCAGCTGCCACTGAGCTGCTTTGCCTAGGTACAGCACTGTCTATGAAATCCTTGCAGATGATTGTAGATTATGCACAGCACAGGTAAAAATTTTCACAGAAAGGGAGAAAACATAGTTCCAAACCTGAACTTAATCCTGGCATTGGAATTTATTAGTATTTTCAAATCTTTTCTTTCTACATTTCAAAAGAACTGCTTTCCCTAGAGGCACATTTTTGCAATATTTTCTGAACTTTTATGGGCTCTATATATTTCAAAGAAATTAAATGTATCAAAATTCCTATTATTTGTTCTGTTCAATAGTTTTAATTTGCTTGCTCAAATGTATGTATTCCTATGAGGGACACCAGCTCTTCTGAGATTACCTGAAAGCAAAAAACTTCTTGTGGTTCTTTATAAGCCACTTTTTTTCTGGTCCTATTTTCTAGGTCAGTTTCTCCATTTTGCATTAAATTGACACCGGATAGGAAAATGTCCTACCTTGGCCAATACACTTTCAGAGTGGAACAGTTTGTCATTCCAATGGCAAACTACTTTCCCAGTAGAAGAATCAAAGATGCCTGCATAGGAGGATCCAGTCCTCAGTTACAGCCTCCCTTCTGTTTCCCAGGAAAATATCATATATCCTTCCCTGTATCCAGGTTTGTCTGCCTATTGCTAGCATAAAAATTATCCAAACAAACTCTGTAGTGTCCCATGTATATCCACTCTCCATTTCTTTTGACTTACTGCATCTGATCAATGAAAAGTCAAACTACAGTTTGAAGAAAGAAGATGAGATGGAATGAAGGAACAGGAGGAAAGAAGGGAGTTCATCTTGCTCTTGGGGATGATCTAGCACCCAAGTCATACACTTTTCAGGCTAACAAAGGAGGATTAGCATAATTCTTGATGCACTCAAATGTTCTGCTAATGAGAACTGTTTAAAAGGTAGAAATATATCCCAGTTTTTCCTTTTCTTTGAACGCATATCTGCACTGATCTTGCACTTAACCTACTTAATCTTCAGAAATGACCAGATTTCACAAAAGTATTTGTTCATTTATAGTATTCATCACTATAAATAAAATTTGTTTCATGTAAAAACATTGCACTAGAGAAACTTATTCTCAGAAAAAACAGAGAGTTTTTCTCCATGGTTGCAAGGTGGGAGAAATATATAAATGTTTGTAAGTGCTAGGTATTAATAATATAAGTGCTTCATATTCATCCAATATGAAATGTTTCTCAAAAGCATGAGTCCTTGAGTAACACTTTTGAAAACCTGATTAAGGTGTTAATGTATAATTAATTTTAAAATTAATTAATGTGTAATTAAAAAAAAAAAAAAAGGAAGTATAAAAAATAGACATTTTTTATTAATAAAATTTGCGTCAGTTAAACTTTCCTGCCTTCCACTAAACAAGCTGTAAGTTCGAAATGCAGCATACCATGGCAGGCAAATAGTAATAAAAAGACATGGGGCACTGGAGATTAAGAACAAAAACCAAACAATTTTCATTGAAAACAAGGTTTATATGGATGTAGTGAGTGGTGTATTGTGCACAACAATGGTATTAACACCCCCTTAGGCCTCATAGTAAGCACTGGACATGTGGCTTTAGAAATAAGAAACTTCTCTCATCCCACTTTCTCCCAGTGGTGCTTTGTTGGTTCACAGCAAGGGGCTGACTTCATGTCCTGATCCCACTTTAAGAGGAAGTCCAGCTCAATTCAATTTACCTCTCTGCCTTTTAGTAATGAGACAACATGCATGTGAGCAAGCCCCATGATAATGTAGAACAGATGGACAGATTTTTGTCTAATTAGATTCTGGACAGCTTGTTTGCTTGTAGTAGATGTGTGTATATTTAGAGATTTCACACTTGTTATAGTGACAACAGATTAGTCAAAGACAAGGACAGAAGGCTTTTTTTTTTTTTTTTCTTTTTTTCTTTTTTCTGTTAGCAGAGGTGTAGGTCTTCTAAAGAGAGCTACTTGATAAAATCTGCCAGCTGTAACTGAATTGTTCTCCGCTATCACACTCTCCATGGATCGAATGTCATGTTCCTTGATCCTGGAAGATAATGACCCACACACAAACTTCTTTTTGAGCAGACCACTGTAAAGATAAGGGTTTCAGATATTTGTCTTAAGCATATTTTGCAATATTTTGTCTTCTGTTTTAATAACAATACAATGGGAATGAGTCCAAAGAACATCTCTTTAGTAATTTATTCTCTTAATACATATTTATCAGCAAGTGTTAATGTTTCAATTATCCTTAAAGAAAAAAAAATTTAGTTGCTACTTCTCAGTGTACTGTGAGTTTGCACGTAGTATGTATAAGCCTGTTTTTCATTCCTTATGTGGTTTTTTTGTTTGTTTGGTTTTTTTTTTGAACTGAATTTGGTTTTAAATAAAGCTGACACTGCAGGAAAAGTGAAAGTATTTCAAGCATATATATTTCAAGTATTAATAACATATTACAAAGATTAACTTATAGAACAGCAATGTGTAAATATCTGTCATCCTTATGAGTCTATGAACATCTTAAAGGGACTCGTCATGTTTTCGCTTCACTTCGTGATCTAGACTTGGAGAGGTAATGAGACCATCCCTGTTGACATGAGTGTACTGATGACATTTATCTGTGCACTGTGTTTTCCACAGATGTCAGTAACTGTTCTACAGGGATCTCAGTGTCCTAGAAAGGGAGGTGCCTAAAGTCAGGGTCTGCAATATTTAGCCACAGTTTTTACTATGAGTATGAGCCAACTTTTCAAATTCTTAAAGGAGCAGATTGTTTTACACTGATCAAATAGTCTGCATCTGTGACTCACCTGGACTACTGCACCCCCTGCACTACTGCACTACTGTGGGAGACAGTTTGAAAACAAAACAAAACAAAAAAAAAAAAGATGGAATGAAAAGGGTACTGAAAGAACAAAGCATTTGATTCACACAGATTTTAACCATTGATCTAGAGCTGCTCCTAGACCTCTGATAAACTTTCTTGTTGTTAATGACATCAAAATGAAAAAAAAAAAAAAAAAAAAAAAATTACAGCAAGATTTATTGACCGTTTTTCACAAAGGTTTCCACCAGGGATACACATCATTTAGAAAAATGTAATTAGTTTATGTCACTGCTTTATGGAATTAAATACTCATTTGTTTTTTGTTGTTGTTATTGTTGTTTGTTTGTTTGTTTTCCCCATAATAAGGTGATAGTCCCTTTTATTTCATTTTCAGTGATGAAAACCTGAATTCTGTCCTCTTCTTTTGGTATCCAAAATTTGTAGTGTTACAATTTCAGAATTTTGTAAAGTATTGCCTCCAGACAAGATCTTCTGTCTATCAGAGAATATATCCTATAGAAAGTAGAAAAGTATCACTCCTCTTTCTGTAGCTTAAGATGGTTCCAGATATGTGACTGTATCCCTACCCTATTATATATCAATAGTAAAGTCTCACAGGAAGAGCTGCTTTCTCATATTAAGTGAGAAACGGAGTTTAAAAAAATATTGATTTTGATGGTAGTCTTGCTGTGCCTTTTTTTCCTTGCCTTTATTTATTACTGTAGAACTTCTTCCTGTAAGTGTTCACTTCCTGCTGTAACTCACAGAAAAAAAAATACTTTCCCATGTGGTCTTCTGGCTGCCTTCTAGCTCTGTAGTTCTGTTTTCATATGTCTTGCTTGGGAAATTCTTTAAGTGTCTCAACAGAAGGGGGATAAAAAAGTAAGAGTAACAACAGAAGTCAGTGACTGTATAACACACCACTTTTGATAAGACTAGCAAACACACTTTATTAGGAATAATTTATTTAAAAACAAAACAAAACAAACAAACAAACAAAAAAAAACTAGATGAAAATATCAGTTTTGTGGTTTTGGTGCAAGTCAGGTGGATAGGCTGATTCTTGCTAGTTCATCTCTTAGTTGGATTCTGCCTTCCTATGGATATTCCATCTCCCTGTCTCCTCTAGACAGCATGCCCATCTTTTTTTTTAGCTTGACCATGGCCTAGACCATGAATTTGGTGGATAGGTGATGGAGAGAGGGTGCTGGCTGGCTCTTTCATCCTGGTCCCTCTCCCTGGATTTCCTCAGTGAAGGAATTTCACAGACCAAGTGGGCAGGATGCTCACTCCTTCTGCCCTAAATGTTGTGACCACCTTTAGAGCTAACCAGAGTGTCTGTGCATCATTTCCAGAATGTTTTACATCTAGCTGTTAGTTCTTTCACAATTACACAAATATTCTTTATCATCCCAAAAGAGTTAGTTTTACAAAGGTGCTGAAAGAAAAGATATTCTTCATATCTGAAATCATATTTTAAATGTATCACAGACCTGGAAGCTACACTTAGAAGCAAGAGACTCATGAACCATGAAATTGTAAGAGAAGAAAATTGCAAAACTACAGTATTGTGTGACAGTACCATTAAAAATATAGAAACATTTACTAAACGGTAAAATGTTATTGTCTTCCAGATAGACATTGTTCTAGATTATCTTATGGAGTTGTGTTTCACTCAAAACAGACCATTTGGACCTTCTCTGAATTCCATCTTGTTTATCAGCATCTTTTTTTTTTTTTTTTTTTTTTTTTTTTTACCAAGTACCAAGTGAAAAGGGACAATCACTTTCCTATCTACTGACTGCCCTTGTTAAAACATTCCAGGCTGCTATTAGTCTTCCAGAGCTCACTGCTGGCTCAGGCTCAGCTCACTCACTGTCCACCAGGACCCCCAGGGCCTCTTCAGCAGAGCTGCTCCAAGGTCTGCCCCAGCCTCTACTACTGCCAGGAGCTCTTCCTTCCCAAATACAGGATCTGGTATTTATCCTCATTCATGAGGTTCCTATTAGCCTATTCATCCCTCCAGGCTGTTCCCTCTAACCAGCAGAGCTGCCCTTGGATGTTTTGAATGCAAAGTCCAAAATGGAGGTATCAGCAAGCTTGAGAGTATTCTAATGCCTTCTCCAGGTCACTGATAAATCAGATCAATGATTCAGTGAAAGCTATGTGTTTTCCATGCTCAGACTAATAATGACTGTGATTTATATCCTTGTATGAATTATCTAACTTGAAAAAAAATCACTTGTGTGTCATGATTGAACTGTATTTCTGAATCACTTTTTTTTTTCACTTTTATTTATTTATTTCAGCTTTGATAATTTTCTCCTAGTGCATTTTATACTTAATACTAGCTGATTGGGATAGGTCACATGGGAAAACTCTTATAGTACTTTGCATAAATCCCAATTTTCTGCTTTATCCCATGTGACAAAATAGGATAGAATAACTGGCTTTCCAGAACCTAGAAAATTAATTCCATGCAACCTTTTCACTCCTCTGGGAGGACGTTATCAATGCTTGGGTGACCTGAATGTACTACTGCTACCTGACTTCCAAATTTTAGATAAATTGTCTTTATAAATTGCTAAATGTTTATATTATTAAATATTTCAGTGTAAAGCAGGAGCTCTCCCAAGGAGTCAGGGCATGTCCCTTTCTTCTCTGATCATTTTGAATGTAATGCAACACTGGCTGCAACTTTGTGCTGCAACATTGGATATAATTTTGTGCTGCTACAGTCACAATACCACCTGCAATATCACTTTTGCATAAGATAAGTGTAATTCAGGAATGAACACAGTCCATCTCAGAGCTTGAGAAAAATTCAGATGGTAAAGAACCAAAGCAGACTTACAATCATGAGTTAAAAGAATCCAATAGTGCTGGAAAGAAGGAAAAGTAATCAGGAGCTGAAGTATGAGGTCCTTAATGGGGCAATCTTACTTACAGCTAATTTTGTATGTGGGAAGGTGCTAAAACTTTTAATGTTTGGGAACCTCCTTACAAACATCATAGTCAACTAATTAACACTAAACAAAAACAGGTTATGACAAACTATGAATGATTCCATGTTGTTCCATCAGAGAATTAGCCTGGCACTGAATAGAATATGAATAAGCCCTGGCCTTAATGTAAGAAAGCCTGATATAAAATAAACTAATTAACAATGGGAGTCTCTGGGGTTCCTTTACAAAACAAGCACCTTCATTATTACAGCCAACACAGTATTTGTCCTCTGGACTATATGAGAACTGAAGCCTTGGGAAATACTACAGATTTAAGGGAGCAGAGACAAAAGAAAAAGTACAGTATTTGTTGACTATTCCCCAATTGAACAGTCAAACACAAAGGGATGGAAATTGTTTCTGGATAGTTAAGCTTTATATAATTGTATCTCACATTAATCTTATTTTATTTTACTGTTCACATTTAGGAATTTTGCAGCCTTAAATATGTGAAATTAAAACCATGGATGATTTCTTAATTGTGCAACTCCTCAGTACTCAATTAGCATTGCTCTCCCTTCCCCTAACAACTGTGTAATACTGTACTAATGAAAAACAGGGCTTCTTTATTTTCTATGGCCTTGGGGTCAATTATCAATTTATCATTGTGTCCTGCAGGTTTAAAATAAAATACTCTGTGCAGTGTAACCATTGTACGAAATTGACATTAAGTAGATTCTGCAAGTATGGACTTAATAAAAAATACAAAGAGTGCTGCCTAAAAGGGTTCTACTACTATAAATTCTATTAGGCTGCCTTTAATATAGGACAGTAGGAAACTGCAAAACTAATTTAAAGGGATTTTTTGTTCTTTTACTATCTTCTCTGTATATTCTGTATAATAACGGTCAAGAAAAGAGGTAGATTAAAAATGGCTCCAGTTGTATTTTATAGATTTCTTATGATTTCAAGCAGCTTTGGCAATAAAAATATTGCTGTTGCTTTTAGCGAATGAAGAATTTAGAGTCTGTCTGTCAAATACCGCTATATATTAACGTAGTCATGAGACAATGAAAAATTACTTGGATATGCAAAGAATTAAAAACATCTTCTTTAAATTAGACATGCAGAAAGTAAGTAATTAGAAATAAAATTCCTTATTAGAGTAATCACTTGGTTAGGAAGTTCATTTGTAGTTCACTTACTGTAAAAACCCCGTCCCTATAAACTCCAGATATTTTTTTCTTTCTTTGCTGGTGTCTGGTATAAAAAGGTGGACTGATGTGTTCCTACAGTAAACTTGGAAAAAGCAAACAACAAATTCAGCACATTTCTCATTCCCATCATTTGGATGCTTCTTCCACAATGTGGTGTTCCCACAGCTGTCTTAATCTTGTTGTTCAGTGATGAATCTGTGTGGGACTTTTCTGTTAGGTGTGACATTAAGTCCAAGGCCCCATATTTCAGAACCTAACTTGTTCTTCCTTATCTTCATGCAGAGTTCTCCTCATCATTGCTTGTTCTAGAAAGAAGAATTTAATTTCAGTCTTCTTATATCTCAGGACAACCCACATTTCATGTTTATTTCACATGACAGCAGCAAAACCTGATTGTCACCTTACAGACGTACCAGAGAGTATTATTAGCAGATTCCCTCATCTCTTTCTTTTTATTGATCGGCCCCTATTGTACACTACAGACTGTCTTTACCCATTTCCCCAGAATACCCACATACCCATAATTAGATGTCTGTTGACTCTGGTACCCATAACTAGATAGCTAGTGAAGTATCAGCACAGTTTTGCCACAGGTATAAGTGTCACTACCTCTTTCCACTACATGCTACATGCTACATTCTACATGCTACATGCTACATACTACATACTGAGCCCTTCCCTGGTGATGATGTGTAGTGGCTGCTCTCCAGGTCAGAGTTGAAAGACAGGAAGTACCAATGAAATAATAGTTTTGTTTGTTTGTTTGTCTCTTTGTTTGTTTTGTCAGGCCTTTCTCTTCCCCTTTCTATTTCTTAGTCCTGACATCACCTCTAGTTAGTCTTGTTTTCCTGTTGGTCTCCTGAGATGCTTTTCTGCCTCTCCACAATGCTATAGTTACCTCTCAATAAACTCAACAGCAGTTACACATTCAAGAAGAGATGGTGGAAGAGAGATAGTGGAAGAGTATTTTTTCACACCAGACAGTTTTTGCCTTCACACTTTCATAGATCTAATCCAAGAACTATATTGACAAAAAAAGTTTGCAGTGTATATCAATATTTTCATTCCTGAAACTAAATCAGTAAATATCACAATAGGAGAATAATCTTTCAACTGGTGCCTTCTTCAGTGGAACCACATGGGGTGGCATGACTGAGATATTGCCTGTTTAATTGATTAGTGCACTTGAGAGAGGGCTGGGTATGGTCCAGTACAGATCATTCCAAACATTGATAAATTACCACCTTTGTGTGAAATGGTTGAGGTGGGACCACTGCCCTTTGACAAACCAGAAAATGAAATGATTACTATTGGATTCTATTGACTTGTCTGGTTAGAGCAGTTGTGCTTCTTCCCAAAGGTTAATTGGACTTGAACTCAAGAAATTAAGAGGTCAGCTAGGGTAACAGTGACAGCAGGCAAACTTTTAACTTATCACTAATAATATTTGTCAGGAAAAGGACATACTGGAGATCTTTAGCCACTGCTCTGCTGAAGAATTTTCTATTTTCTCCAGTATAATATAAGCAGTAAGTGTATATGCTAAACATGCTCATTAACATTTTCGTTTTCATCAGATATTATAGGTAAAGGATCAAGAGTTTCTATCTTCTGTAGGATCAAAACAATTTCTTGTCATATCTTGCATGAATATGTCAATGTGGATGACAATCTTTATCATTTGAAAAAGTTAAGAAATTCAATGTAAAATAACCTTAAAAAAATTCAATGAATACATGATCTGTGGAATAATTTTAAAATTCTTTACATTAGGAATTCTTAAATTAACTATATTCTGGCCTTGATTTTGTGGGTTTGATTCTTTCTGACTTTGTAAGTGCAGATTAAGAATATTTTTAGGAATTTCCTAATGAGTTTTGTTTGTCTACTTTGTGGAAAAAAAATCAGAATTAGTTATGACAGGAAGAAACTCTATATTACATAAACTTTCTACACGGTATTAAATTACAGTATAAACTTTCTGTAGATTATTACTCTATATTATGTAAAGAGGAAATAAATCCAAAATATACTATTGGATTTCTCACTTCTGTTTACTGCAAAGATTGGCCATACATTCTTCTCTCACTTACATATTTTCTCAGTTTTAAAATAATATATATCCATATATATATTCATACATCTACCTCTTCATCTCTCTTTATCTGTTTGTATATATATGTATGAGATATGTATATAGATAGATACTCTCTTTTTCAAAAGACGTTATATATTGCTCATGATAAATGAGGATTAATGCTATTTAGTGAAAGGTCAGAGATATATTCTGATATGTTATACATTTATTTCAGTTTATCAGATTGATGGGCCAGATTTTTTACTTCATTTGATTTATCCTTAGTATGAGAAGTGTACAAGTCAGTTTTGTGACCTCCATATGCCCAAATTTACTGTATATACAGTAAATATATCTATAATATAGGTATTAATATATGAATATACTGTATAGGTAATAAATTATGTAGATCCAGTATTTACTAATATTTCATTGTTTAATTTTCCTAGATACAAATGCTGCACAGTCAATGAAACAATGAGTTGAAACTGGTGTAATCTGAAATTATTCCACTGAGAAAATTGTCCCAGAATTTTTTAAGATAAATCTCTGAAGTGTCATCAGATTAAGTTAATTAAGGAAGAGTATGACGCTCACCTGGAGAGAATGCTTCATTGTGTATACATCCAAGGAGTCACCTGTATTTTGGGGGTTAATTGATTTTTGTATAATGAGCCTTTTTCTCCAAGACTAATTAGGCAGACATTCCTAAAAGAAACAAGTGCTGGGGACAAAACAGGTGGAGATATTAAGGATACACTCTAAATCTCTTTCTTTCGAATTGAATATAAAATCATATCCACAATTTTCCATTTTACATACCTTCAGAAATGTTATATAATAAGGCAGCTGAAGAAGAGGAAAAAAAAAAAAAAAAAAGAGAGAGAGAGAGATTAGGAAAAAAAAGACCGATAGATTTATTTACAGCTGAATTTGGAACTAGTGGTAGTGATTATAATCAACTATTCCGGAAAACTATTAACATTTAACTTTTATTTATTTAATGGAAAACCTTAAAAAAAAAATGTTTTCAATTAATGATTTTTATACTGTTTTCAGAAAAGATTTTTTAAATGTTGGAAGATAAGGAGCTGCAAAACAAGTAGAGACATTCAGGTCTGAATATAGTTAGAGAAGCAGCTGCAGGACCATCCCTTGCAGATTTGAGTGTCTTAAGTGCAGTCTGAATAGAATCAGCTGATTTGATAAAAAAGTCTTCATGTCAAAATAAAAAGTGTGTATCTCTTTCTTCAAGTACATACATGTTAAAAAGCATGCCAAAAACAAGAGTTATAAAAACAGAGACATCAGGAACAAGAGGAAAAAAATAAACAAAAATAATAAATAAAAACAAAACAACAATGAAGTGCTGTGTTCATAGACCAGAAAGGATTGTCTTCAGCATGGAAAACAAGAGCCATACTAAATCATTTATAAAGATAGATTTTTTATATTCTTTTCTTCATGGACACAAAGCTAATAACTGATCATGCAATAATGATAATACAGCCAATATTGCTAGCCAGTGAGAAGATGGGTTAATCCTTCATTTTTTTAACCTAAAGTTTCTTCTGACATTAATTATGAATTACAAAACTTGAATTAGAAAATAAAAAGGAAACATGATATACTACTTCTGAAGAATTTCTTCTATAACCACAGATAAATAATGTCCTGAATTTTTCTTTTCATATCTTTGCATCTCTTATTCCATAAAGTTTTTTTGAGCATATTAAACATTTTAAGACTTTCAGCACTCTGTTTCTATTATAATGTCAGGGAAGTAGTTGATCTCTTCAAAGAATTATATAAAGCCTCTAACCCAGCACCTGTCTTAGTTGCTCTGATTCAAACTTTAAAGTCTTTTTTTCCCCACCACATTTATGATGAGATTTCCTATGGTATTTATTTTCATTTCTAAAGTAGGAAATAAGAATATTTCTCCTTTTATTTTTTCCCAATGAGATTATTCACTGAAGACAGTGCCAAACTTAAGAGACAATGTAGGCAATACACAGCTTTTTGCTAGCTCTAGGTAGTGTTGCATTTGAAGACAAAGTAAAAAAAAAAAAAAAAAAAAAAAGTCTGTTAAAAGGGTTACTACTTCAGTTTCTGAGTTATAACCTTAGTTTCTCTGTGTTTAGAGAAAAATCAGGTTATGGCTACATGGGGAAAAAGTTACAAAAGTATTCTTATTATATCAAATTGTCTCTAGGTCAGCACTTAATGTAATTTACGTTGGGAAAGAAGTAGAGTTCCTCTAACCTAATTTTCTATTTGGGAAGTGCAGTAAAACAGCCCTGCTGGAACTGGTACATTAAAAAGCAGAAGAAAATAGTGGAGCAGCAATGAAAATGAGTAAAAAAAAAAATAGAATTCTTCAACTCAGGCAATACAAAAAATTTTACTGTACTTGCTGTTGGCATTGCCGAGTCTTAGGAGGAATTCAGCATGACCAAATTAAAAAAAAAAAATGGCACAGCTAGTTGTATTTTATCCACTTTGCAAGTCTTGATATTAATAAAAACAAAGCCTTTTTGGCTCATTTTCTAAAATATGGACTAAGATTAGAAAGCTCCAATTTTCACTTAGGAGAAATGCATTGTGTTTCTTAAATTAAATTCAAAGTTATATTCTCAGATTTTTCTGAGTTATATTCTCAGTTATATTCTCAGATTTTTCTGACTTTTCTTTACAGAGATTTGGCTCAAACGGTAACTTCAAGTCTGTCAACATAAAACATAGCATTTCACATCATATAAATGTAAGTTGGTGAACAAATCATGTCTTCTCATGGCAATCTAGGAGATAAAATCAGTTTGCAGGCCCACCAAAAAAATAGTGTGCCTATCAGAAAATATTCTGCTGTATCTTGGAACTTTTTGCATATAGTTTAATTACTTTTGCAAATTTGTAAACAGCAAAATTATTGGCTTTAAGTTTTGTACATTTTAGTTATGAAAGCAGGCTTGAATTTAAAAAGGTGAGATATTCATAGCAGATTATGTCTTCTGTTCTCATATAATAATTTCTCTCTGACAGAGAAAACTTTACTGGCAATGAATAGTAATAACCTATTTATGTATGTATTTAATGTGACTGTGCAACTGTCATTTTTTGATGAAAAATGTCCTCGGTGTAAAAGAATTTTTTTTGATGATTTTTTTTCTTTTTAAATGACTTTTCCCCATTTTCTCTTTTCACATCCTGTCTTCTCTTCTCTCTTCCTGTTAACTCAGACTTCCCTGAGACTTGGTACTGTTCTGACTCTGGTCTAGACACATGTAAACTGGGTTGTTTTTCCTACTTTCAGACTATCTATTCTGAATGAACAACTCTAACTGCATTTAAACTAAATGAAACTGTTAGTCATTGATTGTGCTGTAATGGTGGAACTGTAGTCAAAAAAGTTAAGCCAAATCAAGATCTTAATTCTGCTGCTGTTGCCTTATTTCTTTGGACATCTTTTACAAAATTAACATTGCAAATTGGACGTCACAGTTGTATCTTAAGGATTGCTTTATAGTCAAATTCCACTAAGATTCCAGGATGTAATAGTGAAGTTACATAACAAAAATAAATATTAATAAATATAGCAATAACAACAGACTTCCTGTGCAGCCTAGAACTGTAGGTTTAGAAATATGTGTGTAATCTATTTACATCTATTATAAATGTTCCATTAAATATTTTTAAATCTAAAGTAGGTTTAATTGTACTATGTATAGTTACAATACATGTATTCAGGTAGATAATGATAAGACAAAGAAGAAATGTTTTAAACTAAAAGAGGGGAGATTTAGATTAAATATTAGGAGGAAACTCTTCAGTCAGAGGGCGTTGAGGTGCTAGAACACACTGCCCAGAGAAGTTGTGGATCCCTGGAGGTGTTCAAGACCAGGCTGGATAAGGCCCTGAGCAACCTGATCTAGAGGAAGGTGTCCCTACCCATGACAGGCATTTGGAACTAGATGGTCTTTAAGGTCCCTTCTACTTAAAGCCATTCTATGATATGGAAGTTAAAATACAGCTGAATTGTACAAAAAGCATAATGAGAGTCTAGATCTGTGTCCCCATGTTCAGTGCTCCCTACATGCTGGTCATAACCTCTCCACATGTGCAGGAAACTTCTTTAGCTATTTTAATTTGATGTAAACAGCAAATATAACTTCAGTGATATTATAAACATATGGTTATGAAGTGAGAGAAATAAGACTCGTAACCGAGCCCATTCTGATAATAATGGAGAGCTATCTTTTTATATTTTTCAAGAACAGATTTACCTGGTGGTCTTACAATACAGAAAAAGGGGAAATATATATATATATATATATATATATATATATATATATGCTTTTCTTTAGCACATATAAAAGCACATTGGCTCTCATAGTTTACTCGAGCATAAAAATAAGCCCTTGCTTAAATGCCTTATTGTAGTCAAGATCTTAGTGATGTTTTATAAGGAAACTTAACAAGATTAAAAATATTCTTACTGATGCATTTCACTCAGCCTGATAGAGCATACATAATTGTATAGTTTGTCTTATTCTTTTATTAGTTTCTTTAGTGGCTTATTTGGATATATTCCCTCACTACCTACCATTAAAATTCTGTATTTGG
The DNA here is from genome assembly GCF_964211825.1 of Aythya ferina. Lineage (NCBI taxonomy): Eukaryota > Metazoa > Chordata > Aves > Anseriformes > Anatidae > Aythya > Aythya ferina. Next base: position 17,144,194 of record NC_140299.1, on the reverse strand, counting down.
AGCAGTTATTTTTATACAAAGGAGTAAATATTTTAGTGCCCTTGCATAGCATCCATCTGAATGAGTTATTTCTAATCAGGTTTAAAATGTAAAAGCATTTGGGGCTGAATTTTTTAAAAGTCTCTGAATGCTGGATAGATGTGTAATGCAGCTGAGATCCAGTCTGTAACAGGGCTTCTTATGAACTTGTTAAATGCTAATTTTAAAGACAAAAACACAAGTATGGCTATACCAGTTCAGAATGCCAGTCCATTTAGGCTAATACTCTCCAAAATTCGATGAACAGACCTTTGGAAGAGACTAAATGGATCATTATCTCTTGGATGTTTTTCTACACTGCTTTGGCTTGTGCTGGTCTTTAGTGGTGTCTTCGTCTATTTGCCTGCTGGAACTAAACATTGGTGGCTATTTCTCTCTTTTTCATTCATTCCTAGTCCTGGCTATGGGGCTCTTTCAGAGGTAGACAGAGTCAAGTCCTTATTGGTGCTGAAACCTTCATGTTCCTCACAACAAAAATCTCCAGTGCTGTAAATCCTTTGGTACTTGCTCCTTTTACCTTTGTTAAGAGTCAGAGACAAGGAATATGGTTTTGTGTGTAACTTCTCAAATAATGGATTCTGTTGATACTGGAAATAAATTTTACATAATTGAGAACAAACATATTTTAAATAAAATACGTTCATATTTCTATTTTTCATCATCAGACTCACTTTTGAATATTACTTCCAAAATTTATTTATTTTTGTTGACAGTGGTTTTTGGAGCACTTTTAGGCACTCTTGTGTTGTTGAATATTATTTTCAGCTTGGATACTTTGAAGTATGGGTGACAGAGCCCATATCTAGATTCATAAACAGCTGAGTAAAGCACTAATTAAGTTGTTAGGAAGCAATAAAAAGTAGATATCATCACTATTAAAAATACTGTTCTAGAGGCTGAACACTCAGTAAGCCCAACCAAAAATCAGTGGATAACACTGCAGCCAAAACTTTTCTGAATATTTGAACACTTATTATGATATCAGTGTGAACTTTGGAAATCTTGGCTTAGAAAAGACATATAGAGTTTACCGACTCAGTGATGAAACCTCCTTCAGCCTTTTCTCTTTGGAATCACAGATCTTTAGGGCTATACATCTCCCTTTCATGTGGAAACATTTCAACACAACTTGTCATAAGACATATATAAAATTCACTGGCATAATCATAGAAACATAGAAGGACTTAGGTTGGAAGAGATCTTAAAGATCATCCAGTTCCAACCCTCCCTGCTATGGACAGAGATGCCTCCCACTAGATCAGCTTGCCCAGATCATCACCCAACATGGTCTTGAACACCTCCAGGGATGGGGCATTCATAGCTTTTCTGGGGAACCTGTTCCAGTGCCTCAACACCCTCTGAGTGAAGAATTTTCTCCTAACCACTAATATAAATCTCCTCCTTTTTATTTTTAAACCATTCCCTCTTGTCCTATTATTTACTCAGTCCTATCTGACTGAGAAAAAAGTTGTTCTCCATTTTTTTTACAATCCCCATTTAAGTACTGAAAGGCTGCAGTAAGGTCTCCCCAAAGCCTTCTTTTCTTCAGGCTGAACAATCCCAGCTCTCTCAGTCTGTCTTCATATGAGAGGTGCTTCAGCCCCCTGATCATCCTCAAGGCCTTTCTCTGGATCTTCTTTAACAAGTCTATGTCCCTCTGCTGGGGGCCCTAGACCTGGATGCAGTACTCCAAGTGGGGCCTTACAATGGTTATGCTTCCTGATAAAAGACATCTAAGTCTGGATATCATGTGTATGCCTGACTGGTTAATCCATTATCGTTCTAAGCAGAGGTTTATTGCCTTTTCCAATTGCATATAATATATATACATATGTAATAATATAGTTATATTAAAAATTACTGTCTTTCTTTTCCTTTTTTTTTTTTTTTTTTTTTTTCAAATGACACTTCAGTGCCTCTATATCCAAGCATGTCTTGCAGTGCCACCTGTCCTGGTGTTAGCCAAGATTGTCACCTTCTCAGGACAGTACAGGGAGAAGAGGAGAGAGCTGGCAAGAGGGTTGGGGGATGCTTCTTTTTTGTTCTGAGTGTTTCTCCAGTGCCATGGTCAATCAGATTGGTAGCATGTCATTTCAATCTGTCAGCATCCCCTGAGTGTGACTCAGTCAGCCATAAGGAAATACCTTGTCTGTCGGCAGAGGATGTCCTTTCACAACACCCAGTCGCTCAGTCATGCAGCCTAAATGGGGCAGCAGACAGCACCTTCACACCAGTGTGTGTTAACTGAGCTCTCTATCAATGTGTCTTGACCTCATAAGAAGACACAGCAAAAAGGCCAGGGTGAAGAGCAGAGAAAGGCTAACCTTGCCTTGTCTGCTAAAAATGGCAGCTCCCTTTATTCCACTCAGTCAGAAACAAACATAGTTTGTGTGTGTGTGTTTGTGTGTGTGTGTGTGTATATGTTTGTGTGTGTTTAAACAAATAAGTCCACCCACAATTTTCTTTTTGCAGTATGGGAACGTAACCACTAGATGACACCAAGAGATAGTTCCTATAGATCAGATTTCTTTTATTCTTTATTCAAAGAACATTCTGCCTGTACAAGAGATGATATTCTTCCTCACATTGTAATTAAGATTACAGAAGTACACAAATTAAGTGATCTGGCAAGTATTAATAGTTACTTTAATATTAACAATTACTGTCCTAGAGTGCAAAGAGCTTGGAATTTATAATCATTTGGAGAGTGGATCTCAAATATTACCTCTGCTTCCCTGCTGCGTGTTCCTTTAATTTGCTATTACAGGAGCATCATCTATATTGCCATAGCCCTGAGCCTGCCAGTACTCCTACAGCAAACTTTGCAGTTGTGGTTTACAGCTAATCTCTGCAAATCCACCCAAGGTGAACACTTGGTATTGTCAAACCTCATTGCAGGATCCTATATTTATTCCAGTTTTGCTTTTCTCTGTTACTTCCATTTTTCTTTCAAAATGAGCTAAAGCTACAGGTTTTGATAATAAGAAATAAGAAATGTTTCTCCTCACTGAAAGAACTGTCACTATTGATATTTCTTACTGTGAATTTCTGAGATTTAGGTTTTGGTAATGGAAAAGCGGAAGGAAGTTAGAGATTATGCTGTTATGGAATTTTAATAATTGGCAGTTACACTTAATTTTTAATATTATTTTTATATATATATAAATATCCAAGGCTGGCATGTCAGCATGAATGTTGCATTAACATAAAGTGACCCACATTTCTAAGTGCTTGGTAGAAATTTTGTTTCATGTGTCTGTGTATAAATCCATAAAAGCAAGATAATTTGACTAATGTTACTTATTAATGTCAACTAGAGATGCAGAGCCTGTTTGATGATACAGAGAGTTATTTTGGTCATAGAAAAAATATGCAAGTCATAGGGCAACAACTTTCTTCAAATCTTTTTTGGTAATTCTTTCTACTTCTTTCCCTATATTCTCCAATGTAACTAAGTAATAAACATTCACCAAAAGCAATCATTCATAAACATTCATTGGTAACAACAGTAACAATTGGTAATAACAACAACAACAAATGTGAGGTAAAGTATGTTTTTAACATATATGAGCATGTTTTAGGTATGCCCATATACTTCATACACCTCAATATTATTACTGAGGAAATTTAACTAAAGATGGTTATCCTTAAAAACTTTTGCAGTACTCTGTGTCTACCATGTTCTTTATGGTAGTGATATTAACAGGACTTATGAGGATCTCACTGTAGAACTCTGCATATAACAACAGAGGATAAAACATAAACACACATTGACCATATTCATAGCAAAACCAGTAATTTCGATTTTCAAGTGCATTTGCTATTAAAATTTACTGATGTGACCTCTCATTCACAGCCTGCCTGACCAGCATGGCACAATTGTCATCCCTGCTTCATGCCTGAGTCTGAGTTATGAGCTGGATGAACTCCTGCCTGGTTCCTCCCCACATGGGAGGCATCTGTGATCACTGTTGCCCCAAGAGCTGGGCATTTCTTCTAATATCACCTACTGCCTGGTCCAGGAGACACCTGCTGCCTAGGTGCATGGCTCTGTAGAAAAGCTGGTTTTATTACCAGCTTTTTTTTTAATGTGTGTAATGTATTACACACATTATTTGTGTGTGTGTGTGTGTGTGGTTTGTAAAATATCTTAAGATTCTTCAGAATAAAATTGAATAAAATTGAGAATGTATGTGAGATATCATTTCTATACAATCACTATAGTTATGATTGCAGGGACTCTACACTGACTGATTTGTGTGTACTTGGACAAAAAAAAAGTCACGGAGGTCAGTTTTCATACAGGTAGAGTAAAATTATATGTGTTTGATGGTTGATTTTGTTTTCACTTGTGTAAATCAGGTTCCATTTTTACGTGGAACAATGACAACTGTCAGTGAAAGCAACAAATATTCTTCTTGACTCAGAGTTGTTAAAAATCTAACCGTTTTTGCCCCCATCAGTTTTACAGGCAGTTCAAATTGCCTCATAAAAATGGTGGTTTTCCTCACACATGAAATGCATTGTGCTGAAGCACTGAAAACAAAGTTTCTACTAGGTAAAATGTATACCTAATTGGAACAGTGTTCCTTCACAACTTTTTATTATTAAAAAAAAAAAAAATGTGAGTAGTAATCATAGTAATCAAGTAAGATCCAATTTAAATTGTTGTTTTTTTTTCAGACTAATCTACATAAATTATTTAGCTTTAAAGCTTTATATTTTTTGTTTGTTTGTTTTTGTTTTGTTTTGCTTTTACTTCTATAATATTGTTAAATGTAAAAACACCCTGAGAAAATGTTAAGTGATTTTATTTAATTTTCATATATCTCATTTTGGTAGAATATCAAACACTGTTACTTTAGGGGAGATTTACACATAAGCACCAGCCTTAATGGATTTCTTATGGTACACTCTTGCTTATATTCAGGAGGCATACATAGACTGTGACATATTCTAATGCCTTGCCCCATAAATGTAGGAGAGATGCATAGATAAAACTTTCCAGAGTTCCTTTTTATTTTTATTTTTTTTTTCATTCTACTTATAGTAAATAAATGGTATGATCAAAAATATAAAATGCTTAAAATCTGAAAGTTAATTCTTGGTTATAAGGAGATCTGTTTAGAAATTATGAATTTCTGGTTAATAGTGTTTAAATTATCATATTTGCCAGGTTCTTCTCATTTGCTGTCTCCATCCATTTTAAAGGACACTCATTTCACAGTTTTCATAATTTTGCAATGTTGTGCGGTTTAAATATCTACATTTTTTTAAACCTTAACTGTTTTATTAAATCTCATCAGTCCAGTAGTTATGACTTAAATATATAATTTCAAATATAAATTCCTGACATAAATACAAGAGTTACCTCACCAGAGTGAAAAACATTTTTAGAAGTTGGTGTGTTAGTTGAGACATTAGGGTAGAATTAATATGTCCTTTAGAGATGAGATTTTTTTCTTTTTTTTTTGTCTTTCCTTTTTTTTTTTTTTTTTTTTTTTTTTTTTTCTTTAATTATTATTTCAATTCCCTTAAAATGCCTTGGTGTGCTGCTCAGTCCTGTCAGTTCTCCTCTCCATGGCTTCTTTCTTTCCATAACTACAATTATGAACATGCAATTACTCACACAAAGTATGTAGCTCCAAAACTAACACTTGATACTCACTCCAACCACACATATTTAACAAGAGTCAAATCCTTAAAATTGTGTCATATCCATTTTTGCATTCATTTTACTGTTAGTAAGAGTAGTTGTAGCATTAATGGACTCAGGGATTATTATTAATTATTATTATTATCACAATAGCTGTTGGTAGTCTATGAATGCAAGATTCATGGGGACAAATTTTATATTTTTTATGAGCTAACTGATACAGTTGTGAAAAATCAACCAGAACACACAAGGTTTTCTTAGACCTGAAACTGAAGCAACAAACGTCAAAGTCACCCTGAGTTAACCTTGACCGTGTTTTGTACCAGTACCTTCATCCAGGCATAATGGAGGTCCATTGTGCGAAGCACTGAACAAACTGAAAACATCTCTGAAGCACCATCTCTGGTGAGTTTAGAAGCCAAACATGGAGCAGAGGAAGAGCAGGAAGGCAATCAGACACACACAGGTGAAATATACACAGCTCTGTAACAGAACCAGGGTGGAACTCAAACCCTCTCAAACATTTGAAACTCAAATGGCAATTCCTCCCTCATAACCCTCAAGACAAGAGACTTGCATGTATGGAGGTCAAGGTGGACCCTATGTATGTCATTATATTATATATTGTTCTGCAATTGCAAATACTCAAAATTATTCTCTGCAAAGTCATGGAAACAGAACAAGTCCTATGCAATATGAAGAACTGATGGGATGAAGTCCTTAATCTGGAACTCCTCATTTTTACTTCCTTTGTAAGCACATATCATAGTTCTGAAAGATACTCTGCCAGCATTTTTACTTGTTGATTATTAATAGATCATTTAAAATTAGCAATTGGCTTGACTTGATATATCAGAAAGTAAGTTAAAAAATAATGTAATCATCTAATTTCCTTTTTCCCCATTTTCTGATAGAGATATTACTTTACTTTTTTTTTTTTTTTCTCCATTTACAGGTGCAGAATTAAAGAACGTGTTCACTCACTATATTATTGATGCACTTAAGTGGAGTGTTCCAAAGCATATAATTACTGTGTAGGCTTATGGCCCTGAAGTAGATTGGGATAGTGGTGCTGCATATCCATGATTTGAAGGACATACAGTGATGATTATAGAGGCAGTACTCTACATCCATTCCAGCCCTTTTGTGTTTAGCTGGTTGCCATGGCAAATAATTGGATAGAATTTAAGCCACTTTCTTCCAAGTGGGAAATTCATAATTTTACCCTTCACCTAATTTTGAACACACTTTTAAAGAATCTTAAAGTTTCTGCAGGAATGGTATACAGACTTGGTGGGGAAAAAAAAAAAAAAAAAAAAAAAAAAAAAAAAAAAAAAAAGATTTTTACAGAAGTAAAAATACTTCACTTGGAGTTTTTTTGTTTGTTTGTTTGTTGTTTTTAATTCTAAAGAATCAGATTTTTAAACAAATGATAGAGCAAAATGTGCACCTAATGAAAGTTCAGAAATATTTGACTCCAGAGATAGGAAATCTGAAAGTGAGTGATCACATTTAGTTTGCCCTAGCAGTTGATATCAATTATAAACAGAGATTTTAATTTACGCAGTCCAATTTTCCAAATTTATGTAGCCCAACTCTTTTAAGCTTTGAAAACACACTCTGTTGTGTTTTGTTTGTTTGTTTGTTTGGTTTTTTCCTGGAGACATGGATAAAATTTAAAAAAGGGACTGTATGATTTAAGTATATATTTCACAACAGTTCCCCTTATATGTAGTCCTACCTCACTTAGGGTTTTATTATATTGCAGACTGAGCTTCTCAACCATAAAACCTCAGCAAGCATTGCAGAACACATGGCACATGACAATCCAGGAAAATTTGAAGTTCCTCTACTCCATTTAAAAGAAATGGTGATCCCTGGAGGAACAAGGAATACAAGAAATAGGTCTTGTCCTGGCAAATTACTTCTGAGACCAGCAGGAGCTGTCGTTGTCTTCTTGTTTGTTTTTGTTTGTTTGTTTTATTTTGTTTTGTTTTTAAAAAAGGCAGGGTTTTGACAGGGCAAGGGTGTGTTCATGTCACTGTAACACAAACAGAGAGGAAGAATATGGAAGAAATAGATTCATTCCATTTTCCTTAAGCACTTAATTTGTGCCTACTTTTAAAGTTTTAAAGAAGCAACATTCCTAAAAGTGGTGCATATAGTGCTTATAAAGACGAAGATTCCTTAGATTCACTTAGAGAGTGTCATATCTGCCTACACTTTTGATGCTTAAAATAGATGGACAGTATAGGTCCATAAGGCTTCAGAAAGACAATCAAATCTTCATGGGTTAGATAGGAAACTTCATCTCTTCTTTGCTTCACTGTATGCTTAAACTTTAAGCACAAGTGTTTTCCTTAGTGAGCATTGAGTGAGTTGGACTGTGATTGTGCTTGTGATGTGTGAGCCAGGACAGCATGTCTGACCTTTTGGTCATATTATTTTGCATCACCTTTCATAAAAATAACTTTATGATTTGTCTTCATAAAAATTTGAAAACTGATTTCAAAGTTTTGATTTGTACTGGTACATTTCATACTTCCTAACAAACTACATGGTTTTGTTACTGTTTCAACAGTGGCATTAAATCCAAGAGCAAACTTTGATACAGACACTAAGTATGGTCAATTTAGGAATCAAGTCAATTGAACCATTTAGGCCAGTTCTGATTAGTGAGACTTTTTCTTACTCTATATTTTCTCAGTTTACATGCTGCACAGTCAATGTTTTAAACTCATGCCCAGTTTTTTTGTTTTGTTTTGTTTTGGTTTTGGTTTTGGTTTTTTTTGGTTGGTTCGTTGGTTGGCTGGTTGGTTGTGTTGTTTTTTTTTGGCTCACAAATACTGAGTCATAAAATTACAGAATATACTGAGCTGGAAGGACCCACAAGGATCATGAAGTTTCACTCTGGCTGCACACAGGACCACCCAAAAATTAGGCCATGTGTCTGAGTGCCATCCAAACACTCCAACAGACTTGGGGCTGTGAGTACTTACCTCCTTAGGGAGCCTGTCCCAGTGCCCAACCATGTTCTGGATGCAGAACCTTTGCCTAACACCCAGCTTAACCCCCCCAGTCCCATCCCTATGTTATTCCCTTGGGTCTTGTTGCTGTCCCCAGAGAGCAGAGCTCAGCACCCGCCCCTCCGCTCCCCTCATGAAGGAGCTGCAGGCTGCCATGAAGCCTCCCCTCAGACTGCTCTGCATGGGCTGAACCCTTCATGATTTGAACACCTACATCAGGTCAGAAAAGAGATATTTCTATATCAATAAATATTCCAAATGGGTTTTCAATTACATTTTTTTTCCTTTTTTTTTTTTTTTTTTTTTTTTTCAGACTTTTGTAATATATATATATATTTCTGATCGGCTTTATCCTCTATGGAAAGATTCAACATTAAATCACTGAGTTATTGTTACTAGTGTTTTACTATTTACAAGTAGTAAAGATCAAGCATAATTTGGAACTCAATAATCTGTGCATAATACGTATTTTACTAATAAATTATATATCTTTCAATCATGACCTGCCTTGAATATAAACTAAGGAGTTAGTTCTCCATCTGACTTGTGAAGTAGTTAGCTCTGAAACTTCTTCTATAAGTCTCAGGTGTTTACTAGAGTTAACTCACATTTTTCCTTTCTTTTACTTAGCCTAGAGTACACAGCAACAACTCTTTTGCACTTTGTCATTGATCAGGCCACTTCATTGTTTTTATATTTGGTATATGGAGAAACCAAAAGACAAAAAGGGGATTTTCCTTCAGCCTCTGAGTAAAACAATTTTAGAACATCTTTTTTACTATGTTTGAATTAGAAAATACATCACTGCCTTTCTAAAGCTGTATTAAAATTCCAGTGGTGCAGAGACCATTAGCAGCCTCTTTTTGTTGAGCAGGAGAACCATATCTTGTAATGAGATGTTGTGTCATCTTTAACCATGTATTGAAACAGGTGGAAAATAAATTAAAGTTAACCATAGTTTTATTACTCAGAGACAATGGTAGCAGATGGGTATTACCTTAGATGAACAAGGTCACGGATATTCTTTCTGAAGAAATGTGGAAACAACAGAAAGTGCATTATTCTAGTATAACTAACTAACTAAATAATCTTCAAGGAGTTGATATGTACTTGGAAAAACAATCTTTATATCAGATTTTAGATACTGTAAAAGAGGGAAGACTGAACAGGAAAACTGACTATTGAAAACTGAAAGCACACACAGGATGAGAGAAAAAAATAAAAATTAAAAAAGAAAATATAAACACCATTGCTAGTAACATGGCAGGCTCTTCTGTGAATGAGAAGAAACAAGTCACGGGATGGATAAGACAACTAAACCAGCAGTGCCTCATAATATTATGTATCTATCTCTTTCTCTTGAATGGGTTAGGAAAGGTCATTTAATTTCTTACCTCTTGAGCCAGCCTCTGCATTGAGTACTGCCACAGATTAAGACAAAATGGCAAAAGAGGGCAGCTGTGTCCATGCCACAGAAAAACAATCTAAATGTTCCCAGTATTTTCAGTTCAGGCATAAAAAGCAAATAGTTGCAATTAGCAATTTGCAGGACAAGGGAAAAATCTGGCACAACAAGAACAAGGGGCTCACCTTGGCAAATAGATATATGTACGTGGAAGAGAAAATGTAAAAAAAAAATAAAAGAGCTACTGATACATGGCACATACGTAAATTCTACCTAATGGACAGCTTCAGAATTAAATGGTAAACTGGATGTAGACAGGAAAAGGAATTGCTGAGGGAGTCACTGAGCTTCCCCTGACAAAGACTAGGAAAAAAAATGATGACATCTGGTCAAACTGACATCTTAGGTCAGCAAAGTGTTTTATTCCACATGCCCAACAAACAATGGCTTCACTGATTGGAAACAGTTCTCATTCCTCCCCACCCACACCCACTTCAGTACTGGCCAAATAGCTTCTCTTGCTGCAGCTCTCTGGCTTCCTTCCTATTTTAGGGCCAGATAGACCTCACCTACATCATCAGGTGTTTATAAAAGAACATAAGAATTGGTGTGATATTCCAATCCTTTAGTACCCAAATCCCCAAATCAATTACAGATTACCTGAATTTCTAGGTATCTTGTTTTTAAGTTGTGTTCACCAGGATTGTTGTGTTAGAGCTTGTGAGAGTGGGAAATACCGACCACAGTATCTGCTTTTCAGTGAAGAGAAAAGACACTCAGGTACATGTACTATTTATTTGGCATGAACACAGCTGCTCTCTTTTGCCACTTTGTCTTAATCTATGGCAGTTCTCAATGCAGAGGCTGACACAGGAGGAAATTAGATGACTATTCCCATCCTGTTCAAGAGAAAGGGAGAAATGCATAATATGATGAGGAACCAGTGGTTTAGTTGACTTATCCAACTTTAGTATGGACTTAAAGTTTCAAACTTACAAGTTTGAAATGACCAGTTTGACATCATTTACTTTCCCTATTTTAATCAAGATCTCTTCAAAATAGATGTATTACCTAATTAACAGTTGCATTATAAATTAGTCCCCCAGGATCACAGACAACCATTACAAACTCTTCCTTTTCTTCAGAAGTAATTTTGAACATGTGTGAGTTGTAAGTTCTAAGTAACCTCAGTAGTACTTAGTATACTTGGATTACCATTAGATCTTCTGATTTTATTTATTTATTTATTTAAATAAAATCACATTTCACAGTAAGAACATATATAACTTATATAACAAATACATAACTTTACACAGTAAAATGAGGTTTTATGATGTTTAGTTGATTTAAAAATCTTTCTGTTATGTTAAGCCATAGTTGGGTGGTCAGGGACCTTATGACAAAATCCTAGGTAGGCACTGCACAACAAAGCAAGTATCTCAGGGCTCAGCAAAGAAGAGTGGGAAATGGCCTTGCTAGGACTGGGCTCTACAGCAAGAAAAAGATACAATCTAGGAGTCACAAATGAAATTACCAGCTTTGCTGAAATATGAGCTGGAAGTCCTTGTGCAATTTGTAAATCTGAATTAATCCAAGGAGCATGTTTTGCTTTAGAAAAGTTTTGTTTCTGTGGCTTTGGATTTTACTTTTTCACATAGATCACATAGATTCACTATTTCACATAGATTCACATAGATCAAGAACTCTGCTATTTAGCCTCTGCAAATGTAAGGGAGATATTTTTATTAGTCTTAAGAAGTGCTCACAGAGGTAGTCCCTGAGAAATATTGTCTCCTGAGCTTCCTCCTGGGTAGTATAATGTCCATCATCCCTTGCTTCAGCCTCTTTTCATAGGCAAAATATATACAGCAAATTTGTGCCTTGCTGCCTGCTAGTAAATACTAAGAAATCATTGCTAAAAGGGATTATATTGGTATTGAACCAGTTGTTTATACTGTCTTTTTAGCATGAAGTAGGTTGAGAGAAGTAAATATATAATTTTTAAATTACAAATTGCAAATTTGTAAAGTACTTAAGGATCCTTTAAACTATTCCATAACGTACTAGAAGATATGCAAATGAACTTACTGCAGTCTGATGCTAAATAAAACACAATATACATGTACATGAAAGAAGTGACATAATTTTCAAGATAGAAAATCTATTTCAGTTCAGTTCAGATAAATATTATTAATTCACAGATTCCAAAAGACAAATAATTAGGCCTGTTTCATAAAATTAAAGATATTCCTTTTTTGTTGTTCTTGTTGTTTTGCTAGGGAAGTTTTCCTCCTTAGCAGATCATTAAACATTTAATTTAAAGTGCTGATACCTGTGCTAATTAGCCAGCAATAGTGTATCATGAATAGGGAAATTAGTGACCAAAACCAACTTCAAAATAGCTATGAATACTTTGCTGGATGCCTTTTTTTTTTTTTTTTTTTAATTACCTTTAAAATATATGTTTTTTTTGTTTCTTTGAGATAAATGCAAAGAAGCAGGATCATAAATTCTGTACACAGTTTCTACACATTGTTTTAGTCATGTTTTATTGTGGTGATTCACAGGTTTCAAGTTAATTACTTTGAAGACACCATTACTTACGGAGTTCCTAACCAATTAAGTTCAAAGTTAGAAATGATTAAGAAGACGCAAGGTTGTTGAAGTTTGCAATCTGATGACATAGCAAGAAAACAAGAGTGTTTTCAGTCTAATAGAGTTGCCAACGAAATATGTATGTATCAACTAGCATACACAATTAACATATAGCATAAGTATACTGGACTGTGAATCTTCAAGACAAGTGAGGGAATATTTTTTTGGCCATGTTATTTTTCTTATACCAAGATGGTATAAATAAAATATAAAGCACTTGTCATACAGTGGAGGGGATTGTTCCTTCACGTGGAAAATGCCTAGATATGCATATAGTCTGAACAGCTTCACTGCTTGTTCTCTGCATCCCATCTACCCATTCCTATCACTGCACTCAGAGGTGGCCCATGAGGAGAAATACAGGGTAAGGGTACATTGCACATTATATCAATCTTCTTAGTGCAAGTTCAGACTGCAGCTTGCTCTAAATAGCACATTCTGGTGGTTGTGGGCTAGAAGAATGGAGAGCTGGAGTTATGTCCTGGATGGGTTCCCTTGTACACTGTGCTCAGGTACTGAAAAATAGAGGAATACCCCATTGCAGGCTGTTATCTCTATTTTCTTTCTTTTGGATGATAATAATGTAACAAGCCTTTCAGGAATTCTAGCTGCCATCTGCCCATTTCTTCTATTATTGGATTAGATCAATTATGTCATGTACTCTTGCCAGGGGACAGCATGTGATGACAATCCTGAGGCAATCTTTGGGGCAGGACATGCTGCCTTGCCTGTCTAGGCTGGAATGTGTTGCATGAAATCAGGGAGCAGATTAGGAGACCAAAAAGCAATGTCATAAGCAACAGGTCATAAATACATTTTCACAACCACATTAATTTCTCCACCTTGCTACTGATACCCCAACTATACTTGAAATTCAATATCCAGAAGTGCTGTCCTATCAGTGGTCTCAAATGAGAAGGAAATAATATTTTTTTGACCCAGAAGCTTTTATCCAGAGACTTTACTGTCATTTTATTCATTAAAAACAGATCTCATTTGTTCAGGGTGTAGACTTTGGTAATATGACCAGTATCAGTATCAATCTGCATCCCAGTAATATGTAGCATGTTCTTACTGCCTAACTGTGTAATTTCTTCATCTAGAACGTAAATGTAGATATAGCAGAGCTCTCTGCCCGGTTAATTTTCTTTCAGTTGGGCTCTCTTTCTGTGTATGAATTGGAGTAAAAGTTACGCTTGGCATCGTGGGTGTGCTAGCTGCCCTTGCCCATTATAGGGTGCAGGACTCATCCCTTCCCTAAGGAGGCAGATGCTTACTGTGTCTGCACTGCTGAGGCCTGGAAACTCACTCCTTTCATGAAATCCAATCTTGATCCAGCTGGCAGCTTCTTTTCAACAATAAAGGTTAGTGTGGGCCCCTTGCTAGTTTGAGGAGCATGCGCTGCTCCTTCAGGCTCCATATGTTTGGCCTTTAACCCTCCTCAGATGTCTCCGTCTGTTCCTTGCCTTGTCCCATCGCGAGCAAGTGCAGAATGAGGCTATTGTTCATGACCGTTTGACACCACTGTCACTATCACAACGACAAATGTTGGAGAATGGAGCCCAACACAGTTATTATAACCTGAATACAGACCTCTGATTTCTGAAGAAAAATAAATAAATATAAGAAAAATGTTTTGTTTTGTTTTGTTTTGTTTTATATCAAATATCAGAGGTGCAAGACATAGTGAGGTAAGCTCAAAAGGGGAATCTGAAACTTTCCTCATGCCATGAAGTAATGACATTTGTACATCCTTAGGCATATCTACCATGATTGAAGCTGAGAATTTGATACTTACATTACCTCTCCTTCTCCTTACGTTGCTTTTCTTTAACACAACACTTTGGATGAAGCTGGGAGACCCACGGACATCATTTCAAAAGCATTTTGCTTGCAGAAATTTGGGCACAATGAGGTCTTAGTTGGGCTGAGGGTGGAAAAATGATACATATACAAATAAGAAGATAATCACAGAGCTTGCTTTAGCTTTAGGGGGTTCTAGGTTGAATTTCTTCTCACCTGGCAGAGAAAATATATTGACCAAATACATTGACAACTTCTGGAGGCACTGTGAGATGGTAAAATCAGTTTTGTTTCATCCCTTTCACAGGTGCACCCAGCCCACTGTGTTGGATAAATTTTTATTTAATTTTTATTTCTTTTTAAGACCTCTGTAGTTGAATTATAGTTTATACGGATAATACGGATGTAATTTTTACATGTTGCTTCATACGTGCCACCTTAACTTCAGTTAGCAATATGTAGAAGTCAGACCACTAGAGAAAATAAAAAATGTTGTAGAAATGTCATGTGCACAATAGGGTTTATTTAATTTCTTGTCTATAACAGTAGAACTCTTAAAGGTACTCCAGTCCTTGTTTTATAATCTTGTCTGAAAAGGTCTCATTTTGTTTTATGTTATTTCATTTAGTACTGTAGTCATCTAAGCAACACTTTAATTTTACACCATTTAAAACACTGTGGATTTTTATATTTTAATATTTGAACCCATTGAATTTAAATGTTTGAATTGTTCTCTCCATCTGAAAAGAGGAAAGAATACATACACCTTAGATTTTTCTATCGGCTTTTCTGCATTAAATGTGAGAATAGTGTTAATTGGTATGTATAAACCCTTTAAGTGAATATAGGACCTGGTGTGCAGTTATGGTGTAATTTATACAAGCCTCAAGTACAGTGGGAGTATGAGGCTGACAATGTACACCCTGGAGCGTATTACTGCTTTTATAAAAATCATACTTCTTTCAATTACTTGGGTAATGGACTCCAACCTGGGCAGATGTGGTTGCGTAACTACACATCTAAGAATCCTCATTAACCAAGTGGGATTGTCTCTGCTTGGCATGTTGGACATCTCAGGCAATTAATCCTATCAGGAAAAGCTCTCCTTGGGCAGCCCATAGGATCTGCAAAAGTGTATTATCAAAATTATTCTAAAATATGAAGAAAAACACAAAAAATGAAATCATGAAGAGTGTATTTACATTTGTCTACTCTGCTCCTTCTTTCCATGCAGTTCATTGCCTTGATGGTCTCAATGAAAGCAACACAATGCTCAGTAGCAGCTGACAAATTAGCCACTAATAGTCTCTTCAAACCTTGTAAAATAAGGGCAGAAGAGCTTTGATTCAAAGAAGTTATAAAGGCATTACTTTTTATTTCATTTTCTGTCTCCATTTGATATTTGTTTCCCAAGCACAAGCTGTAATAATATTTTCTCATCATTTACATTCCTACACCAAAGTACTTTATGTTCCAACTGGTGATGGAAAAAAATAATAAAAAGTGTGGTTAAAGCAGGTGCTGTTTGTAGTGTTTATATAAACACATTAGCACTCTTTTGACACAGCATGACCTGAACAAGTAGTACATCCTACTAGTAGCAGGGAAACAATAACTGAGCATGCCAGAGCCGAGTTCATTCAGACACTGCAAAATTAACACCAGATTATGAATACGCTTGCCACTGGTAATTAATCGTGAAAATTGCTGGAGGACTTCCCCTACTGTGAGGGATATTGGCAGAAGTATTTACTGCTAATAGGCCTTGTTTAAGCTTTTTTTTTTTTTTTTTTCTTTTTTTTTTCCTTCCACCCTCTTAGAGATAAAACTTACAATAGACTGCACAGGAACTGGTAGATTATTACATATTCTTTTGGCCTGTTTTCTTATTAGCATTTCTGAGTATCCCCAGTGTTTTCTCCTCTATTATTAGAAATGCGTATTGTGTGTTCACATTCAGACCATTAAACTGTCCCTTACAGAGGAGGATAATTTAACAATCTGGATAATACTTTTCTATATTCCACAGTGATCTAACATTATCCCATATTTTGCAGCAGTAATTTGGAGACATCATAAGGAGAGTTTTGTGTATTTCAAATAATATACAAGCTTTTATAACCTTAGGTAGTGGTTACATGATCTACAAAATCTTTGATGTGCCTATCATTTTAACCAATTTTCCTTATATATGCCTTTTATTATGTGCTTTTAAAGTGTAAAAAAAAAAAAAAAAAAAAAAATGGCCAAGATGTTTTCAATCTACTATGTTTTTAAATACAGTAAAAATATATGAACATGAATATATTAGCTACTTAAAAATAAAAGCAGAAAAAAAATTATGATAGGTCACATGGTACCCGGTACATTTTCCTAGAATAGATTATGCAATATAGTATGATTTTGGTCTCTCCTTTAAAAAAAAAAAAAATAATAAAAATCAGTATGTGACTGTTTTTTCACAGGTGTGTTATTGATTATAAACATTTAAACAAAGGCCCCTGGCAACATCTTATGTTTCTTTATAAAATTTGGCATTTTTAATTTTTTTGTCCTTTCAAAACCACATGGAATCTAGAATCCATCTCTATTTATTTATTTATTCATGTGTGTTTGTATACTCACACTTCATATTTCCCTTTCTCTGAGAAAAACAGAGTACTGCCAGCCTAAAAATCACAGCCTTATTTTTTCCTGTGGATTTGGTGTATATTTTATAACCCATATGTAAGCCTAGTGCAGACAATGGAAACAATGGAGACAATGGGTGCACCATTGAATTCAAACATGCGATTTAAGGATGCTGTTACATAACTAATATTTGAAAATCTACTATCTTTGTCAAATTTTTAGACTTAGTGTCTTTGATGCTGACAAATAAATGGAGGGACACTCGTTAGCATTACTTTTATATTTTGTTCATCTGAACAGAAGGGTTTTTGTCTAGGTGGCATAATTTAGAGTGAAAGATCACAGAGTCAAAAGTAGTCTACATTGCTCTAAACAACTATGCTTTATAGTGAAGATGCCTTGCAAATATTTATTCATGATAGCATACTGTGTAACCTTCCCTCTGTCTTTCCCTCAAATTCTCTGAAGCTTTTTTTCTTTAGCTGATCCCTCAGGCAACAAAAAACAACAGCTAACAATTAGTAGCTGTCACACTGTTCTGACACAGAATAATAAAACATTGCAGAGGTTAAACTGTCTCTGGTTTATGTTAAGAATAATGATTCTGGTCATTTATTTGCCTCTAACCTAAAAGTTTTATATTATATATATATATATATAATGTACAACTTTTATATATATATATAATATATATATAATTAGTTGTAGTACCAAAGCATGCATTTTATAGTTCACTTATGAAAAGAATACAAGCCACCACTCAATAAATTAGTTTTGTTTTGAGTGAGATTGCAATGTAGTTTTAGGTATCTGAAAGCTGGCATCACAGCTGCCCAGTATTAACATTTTGTTGCTCCGAGTAAGGAAATGTTGAAGACTCTACACACTGTCTATGTAGAAGCAGTCATAAGCTAAATTATTCAGGGTGTCCTTTGTATCTTTCCAATTTCATTATCCATTTAATGTAGCATTTATTTGTTGTTTTAATGAATGCTTGCAATATACATTCTATATAATTTAATTCATAATGTTTTGGTTTTTTGTTTGTTTGTTTGTTTGTTTGTTTTTACGAGACCTCATGTTACAAAGGACATCGGAGGTTAGGTATCCTTATTCACAATGAATAATAATTTATCCTTTACTTTGGGTTCTACATAGCTTGAAAAAACATATCTGAATCTGTTGTTAATATAAAAGTATAAACATTTATTGAGTTAATAGATATTAACTATTTATATTCCTATAATAATTCCTAATACCTTCCTTTCTCAAACATCTTATAGCTTTTATAAAGAGGCATCCCCAATAACTATATTTTGGTTTCCACCTCTAAAAATGTCTCTATTTATATCGCAAACAAACTCTGATTTTTGTTGATAGAATAATGTCATAATTTAATTCAGTAAAATTCAATAATCTGAATTTTCCCAACCAAACTATTTAACTTCAACATAGCTCACTCATAATTTGTCTGTGTTTTGTAGAAATTAAGTATGAAAAAGAAAAATGGTAATAAAATACAATATATTTATGTAATCAGAATATCATAGATTTATAAAGGAAAAAGATGATGAGCCAATTCTGCTTGTAAAGAATTATGACCAAATTCAGAGTGACTAGAATTGTGTCCACAGTGCCAGCACAAAAAACACACAGACACACAAAAGATAGTAACTGAAATTGAAATTGGTGATATATGTGTATTAAAACTGTGTACACCCAAACCCAAAACACTCACATATGTGTACCATAAAGGGTTTCCTCTTCACCAAAAACAGTGATTTGTATGTGTGAAGCTCTCCTTTGCAGTGGGAAAACAAAATGTCATTCAGCCATATATTCTGTATGGACTGCATTGGATTCCAGAGACCTTAAGAGATACCTGTATCTCTCCATTGACCAATTAACAATTTATGGTATGGCAAATATTTCTACATGTCTAAAATATGATTGTATCTGAGTACAAGTAAACTGCTTGCATTAATCACATTAGATCAGGATCTCAGGGCCTTTCCAGCAATGCTTTATACCAGGCATTTTGCTAATGCATTGCTCGAAGTCATATTCCACCCTTGAATATGCAGCTGGGTTTAAATGAACAAGCCATTTGGCACTTTCTCATAGACTTTTTTTTTTTCATGCTTACTCCTCATAACATTTGGCCACAGTGTTGTCTATTATGATCTAATCTCTTTAAAACCCAAACAACAAACAGGTAAAAGTGGTACAAAAATGATTGATTTATCATCTAAGTACTTACTGTACATGATAGACTTAAGAAATCTGAAGGATCTATTATGAACCATCTTGACAAAAATCCATTTAAGTGTGCCTTTCTATAGGTGTATACAATAGACTGTGTAATTACAGCATATGGGGTAAATAGTATATGTTTTTAAGATTAGTATGCATGCCAAAACACATGTTTACCTTAAAGGCTGTAACAGCTTTGAGGTAGTTATTTTAGTCCATCAGGTAAATAGCACACATTTCCTAAATGCTGCACAAATATATGTTATTATGTACTATGTGTATTATTATATAATACACTGCAGTGGCTTAGAAAGAGATAAACTATTCTCTTGTGTCAATACTTCTAAAAATTCATAACATCATTTTTTCACTTCCCTATGTTGAGAATTAAATGTTAAAAAGAAAAACAAAGGAATGACCAAAGGCATCTCTGAAACAATAATTCAACCCCCCACCCCCTGTAATACCCAACCCATTATCAAGGGTTTAATTTTCAACTTTTACCATTTCAGAGAATTTTCAGCTGGGACAGGCTTAGTATAGTAAGAAAGGCAGAAAGAGCTATAATTTTGCATATTGTTGATAACCTCTTTTTTTTTTTTTTTCTTTTTTTTTGTGGTAAGAGAAAAGAACTTGCTTATCCTTGACATACTTATGTCTTATTCTCATATTCTTTCTGAGAACATTTGTTTGCTGTTTGTGTTGGAAATATCAGAGTTACTGTACTGGGTATGGGCTGTGCAGAACAGAAATAGGATTTGAAGATGAATACATGAAAGGCGCTTGGATAAACTGAGAAGACTTCGGTAAAGAGGGAAAAAATGCAAACAATTAACAAAAACAATGTGAAGATTCAAAAGAAATATCTTATGAGGAGAGATAAGAAGAGAACAAGACAAAATTTAATAGCTGCTTCTGAAGGCATGGGGCTGTTCATTAGGATGTAATGGACCAAGAAAATGGACGTCAAAGATCCTTTTCCCCTTCACATCTATCTTCTGGCATGCAAATAGACAAAGTACTGTCAGAGTCTATGTACAAATCAAATCCATAGGAGTGATGGTACAAAGCCATGTATACTAGTACCAGGAGAGACAAAATGATAGAGGCAAGACCAAGTCTGAAAATCTAAAACGCAGTGATC
Organism: Aythya ferina; assembly: GCF_964211825.1. Taxonomy (NCBI): domain Eukaryota; kingdom Metazoa; phylum Chordata; class Aves; order Anseriformes; family Anatidae; genus Aythya; species Aythya ferina. Next base: position 17,123,582 of record NC_140299.1, on the reverse strand, counting down.
CAATCTTGACAGTTGAGGACAAAAAACAGTTTGTGACCCTTCACAGTTCCTTGCAAATCAGATTCCTTCTCTTTCCCTATATGAAATTCATCACTTTCCTCTTATATTAGAATCATAGAATATCCCGAGCTGGAAGGGACCCATAAGGATCATCAAGTTCAACTCCTGGCACTGCACAGGTCTGCCCAAAATTTTAGACCGTGTGACTATGTGCACAGTCCAATCACTTCTTAAATTCAGGCAGGCTTGGTGCAGTGACTATGTCCCTGGGGAGCCTGCTCCAGTGTGCAACCACCCTCTCGGTGAAGAACCTCTTCCTGATGTCACAGAATCACAGAATCACACGGAATTTCTAGGTTGGAAGAGACCTCAAGATCATCGAGTCCAACCTCTGACCTAACACTAACAGTCCCCACTAAACCATATCCCTAAGCTCTACATCTAAACGTCTTTTAAAGACTTCCAGGGATGGTGACTCCACCACTTCCCTGGGCAGCCCGTTCCAATGTCTAACAACCCTTTCGGTAAAGAAGTTCTTCCTAAGATCCAACCTAAAACTCCCCTGGCTCAACTTAAGTCCATTCCCCTCGTCCTGTCACCAGGCACGTGGGAGAACATGCCAACCCCCACCTCACTACAGCCTCCTTTAAGGTATCTGTAGAGAGCAATAAGGTCGCCCCTGAGCCTCCTTTTCTCCAGGCTGAACAAGCCCAGCTCCCTCAGCCACTCCTCATAGGACTTGTTCTCCAGGCCTCTCACCAGCTTCGTCGCCCTTCTCTGAACCTGCTCAAGCACCTCGATGTCCTTCTTGTAGCGAGGGGACCAAAACTGAACACAGTACTTGAGGTGTGGCCTCACCAGAGCCGAGTACAGGGGGACGATCACCTCCCTAGCCCTGCTGGTCACACTGTTTCTGATACAAGCCAGGATGCCGTTGGCCTTCTTGGCCACCTGAGCACACTGCTGGCTCATATTCAGCCGACTATCCACCATCACTCCCAGGTTCTTCTCTGCCTGGCAGCTCTCCAACCACTCATCTCCCAGCCTGTAGCTCTGCTTGGGGTTATTGCGCCCCAGGTGCAGGACCCGGCACTTGGCCTTGTTGAACTTCATGCAGTTGACCTCAGCCCATCGGTGCAGCCTATCCAGATCCTACTGCAGAGCCTTCCTACCCTCGAGCAGATCGACACACGCACCTAGCTTGGTGTCATCTGCAAACTTACTGAGGGTGCACTCGATGCCCTCGTCCAGATCATCGATGAAGATATTAAAGAGGACCGGCCCCAGCACCGAGCCCTGGGGAATGCCACTAGTGACTGGCCTCCAACTGGACTTGGCTTCATTCACCACGACTCTTTGGGCCCGGCTATCCAGCCAGTTTCTAACCCAACAAATTGTATGCCAGTCCAAGCCAAGAGCAGTCAGTTTCTTGAGGAGAATGCTGTGGGAAACAGTGTCAAAAGCCTTGCTGAAGTCAAGGTAGACCACATCCACAGCCTTTCCCTCATCCACCCAGCGTGTCACTTTGTCATAGAAGGAGATCAGGTTCGTCAAGCAGGACCTGCCTTTCATAAAGCCATGCTTACTGGGCCTGATTGCCTGATTGCCCTGCAAGTGCTGCATGATGACTCTCAGGAGGATCTGCTCCATGAGCTTCCCTGGCACTGAGGTCAAACTGACAGGCCTGTAGTTTCCCGGGTCTGCCCTCCGGCCCTTCTTGTAGATGGGCGTCACGTTTGCTAGCCGCCAGTTGATTGGGACCTCCCCCGATAGCCAGGACTGTTGATAAATGACAAAAGTGGCTTGGCCAGCTCCTCTGCCAGTTCCCTCAGTACCCTTGGGTGGATCCCATCTGGCCCCATCGACTTGTGCACATCCAAGTGCCACAGCAGGTCACCAACCAGTTCTTCATGGATAGTGAGAGCCACATCCTGCTCCCCATCCCCTTCCACCAGCTCAGGGTACTGAGTATCCAGAGAACAACCGGTATTGCCGCTAAAGACTGAGGCAAAGAAGGCATTAAGCACCTCCGCCTTTTCCTCATCTCTTGTAACTAAGTTTCCCCCCGCATCCAGTAAAGGATGGAGATTCTCCTTAGTCCTCCTTTTTGTGTAGATGTATTTATAGAAACGTTTTTTGTTATCTTTAACGGCAGTAGCCAGATTGAGCTCCATATGCGCTTTGGCCTTCCTAATTTTGTCCCTGCACAGCCTCGCTACATCCTTATAGTCCTCCCTAGTGGCCTGCCCACTTTTCCAAAGATTATAAACCCTCTTTTTTCTCCTAAGATCAAGCCACAATTCTCTGTTGAGCCAGGCTGGTCTTCTTCCCCGCCAGCTCATCTTTGGGCACGTGGGGACAGACCGTTCCTGCGCCATTAAGATGTCCCTCTTGAAGAGCACCCAGCCTTCCTGGACCCCTCTGCCCTTCAGAACCGCTTCCCAAGGGACTCTACCAACCAGTGTCCCGAGCAGCTCAACGTCAGCCAGACATCCAGAAGTCCAATACAGCGGTTTTACTGGTCCCCTTCCTGGCCTCGCCAGTGAACTCCACCATTTCGTGGTCACTCTGCCCAAGACAGCTCCCGACAATCACATCCTCCACCAGTCCTTCTCTGTTTGTGAAGAGAAGGTCTAGCGGGGCACCACCCCTGGTAGGTTCACTAACCACCTGCGTCAGGAAGCTATCTTCCACACTCTCCAGAAACCTCCTAGACTGCTTTCTCAGGGCTGTGTTGTGCTTCCAGGATATGTCAGGGAAGTTGAAGTCCCCCACGAGAACAAGCACTGAAGATTTCGCAACTTTTGTCAGCTGCCTGTTGAACTCCTCATCCGTCTCCTCATCCTGGTTCGGTGGTCGATAACAGACCCCGACCAGGATGCTAGCCTTGTTGGCCCCACCAATCCTAACCCAAAGGGACTTGACCTTGTCATTTCCAGCCACGAGTTCTACAACATCAAAAGACTCTCTAATATAGAGAGCCACACCACCACCCCTTCTGTGCTGCCTGTCCCTTCTGAAGAGCTTATAGCCACTCATTGCAGCACTCCAGTCATGAAAGTGGTCCCACCACGTCTCCGTGATGGCAACCAAGTCATAGCCTGCCTGCCGCGTGATGGCTTCCAGCTTCTCCTGTTTGTTACCCATGCTGCGTTCACTGGTGTAGATGCACTTCAGCTGGGCCATTGCCTTATCCCCCGGCCTTGCTATTGTTCCCCCTGGCACAGCTCCAACAATCCTTGCTTCAGCCCCATCCCCCTTCTTACCTAGTTTAAAGCCCTCTCAATGAGTCCTGCCAGCTCCTGGCCCAGGATTCATTTTCCCCTAAAAGATAGGGACCCGTCTGCGGCCATCAGGCCGGCTGCCAGGTAAAGTGCCCCATCCCCATCCCCTGCCTCAGCTTAACACCATTCCCATGGGTCCTATCACTGGTGTTTACAGAGAATAGGTGACCTGCCTCCCTGCTCCCCCTCGCTTAAAAGAAAAAAAAAAAAAAAAAAGATTCAGGAACAAAATGGAAAATTAAACCATTACTTATGTAATTAATTAAACAAAAACTAATTACCTAATTTGTATCATTTGCAGGTTGAAAATTGTCACTTATGTGACATATTCAAATTGTCCCATATTTCAGAATGTGTCATTTTAATTGGCACAGGTGCAAGAAAAAGTTCCAGGATAGTTCTAACAATTTTGATATCTTGTCCTGATTTCAGAGTGTTATAAATGAGGTCTCAACTGAATCTGAATTTTGTAATATTTATAAAACAAATATTTCTAAAAGGTATAAAAGCTATAAAAGGTATAAAAGGCAAGTAAACAGCGCTGGGTGTGCGGGGAGTCTATGCTCCACCAACATGCACACACGAACATCAGACATTCTAAATATACAGAACATTGCTTTACATACTAAACCCGAGTATGCCTATACATACGTACAATCAGGAAAGGTAACAAACAATCCTTTAAGTTCCATAACTTAACAAAATCGAGTATGCCTATACATATGCACTATCAGAAAATATATATAACACATATATAACACATGTGATTTCTATTAGCATCCCTGGTGCACCCTGCATGAAATGAGGCCAAAAACGCTTATTATTGTATATATATATATATGTATTTTTCCTCGTAAATTTACAACATGTATGCAGTGAAGGGACAATGCAAATGCAAACCCACAGGATATTTAGAGGACATGTCAGGGGTGAAGGAGGGAAGCTTCAAGGAATAATTCAGTCTGCAGAAGCTTTTGTTTGTTTGTTTGTTTGAAGGGAGGTGGATAAGAGAGTACTGCTTGGTTGTTTCAGGTGTAAGACAAGGTAGGGAGAAACACAAGGTGTAACCTGGATGAAGAGGAGCAGAATACAGTAAGCATTGGGGGAACAATGGTGATCTCCAGTGAGAGATTTTCCCACACTCATTATGTTTATAAGGCTTCTCTGCCATATGGATTCATTGAAGGTTTGAATAAGCAAATGCTGCATACCACACCTGCAGTCACAAATGCCAAGGGCAATCAACCCCTACAGACACTGCTTATTCGTTCTCCAGTTTAGTTCCACAGGGAGCACTTCTACAGCTCCTTTGCCAGAATTCTTGATGCATACAGTTAGAAAGATGTGTATGTACTCATCTCAATGTACAATGCTTCCAGCAGCCTTTTGGGCATTTTCTGGAAGCTGAAAAATGCTGATTCCCAGCCTAGAGACTGATAGTTGGTAGTACAAGACAAAAATCCAAATTGCAGAATTCATGAAACTCTTTGTCATGACAAAAAAACAGACAAAACTGACATTGCCTGGAAGGGGAAATTTGAGTCTGAAAGCTGTTAGACTTCAGGTACTGATAAGGGAAGAGATCCTGCAGTGCATTTTGAAAAAAAAAAAAAAAAAAAAAAAAAAAAAGAAAGTATAGTAAACACAATTCCAGTCAGACCAGGTCATTTAAAGTCTTTCCTGCCTCAGGCTTAACATGACACTTAAGTGCTACTACATGTGAAAAGAAAAGGCAATTCAGCACTCATAACAAACTGCTTTTACTCTATCATTGGTGCTAAAATACTGAGGGATTTCTGCAAACCAGGGAACTGCTGTCTGCAAAGATGTATTGTGTTTTCATTGGATCTCATTTTTGTGCAAGTTGAAGAAAAAAATGTTGTTCTAAAAAAAAGAATAAAGTGAAAGTATACTACATATATATTCCATATACATAAATGTAATAAATGGGCATCTCTTTTCAGACTTACTGTGCTGGAAAAGCAAAAGATTTTCAGTTCAAAAGCAGAATACTTTTTCACCACAGAAAATTCCAAGGCATTAGATTCCCTGGGTTCTCTGAAAGAGTACCTTTGGTAATTTTTCTCAAAATTCCAACTCTTGCACTAGAAACATGTAAATGTGAAACACAGCTTCCCTATCCCCAGGGCAAAAATACTTGTTAACAAATTAAATCTTTTGAAGCTGAAGTTCATTTTGATGAAAGTAAAACTTTGTATCTTGCCATACTCCTGACTGTGAAACCACTGAATGAAAGGCAACATGTGAAATGGAAAATTCAGCAATGCACAGGACAGAACTTCTCAAGAATAGAGCAAAATATTTTTTTAATTCAACTAAAAATGTGCAATTACTCTTGTTATATATGGACTGGTAATTCGTGTCGAGAAGATGGTTGATATTAATAAAGAAGGGGGAGATTTGGGAATGTGGCCATGGGGGTTGGAAAGCCCCGTGGTTGAGATAACATCAGAGTCTTAACGATGAGGCCATCAGGAATATAAAAGAGTTTAGAGGGAACAAAGAAGGGTGGTTCAGGAGACTCCATGCAGTCTCAGGTTTCTTGTTCTCCAGATGGTTCTCTTGTTCTCCAGCCGTTAAGGCATGGATGTTTCTGGGTGTTTGCTGCTGTTGTTACATTCAAAGTTGTTTGGCCAATGAAAAGTTGTTTTGAAAAGAACTGCTGTGGAGAGAAAGGTATAATAGGGGAGCCTGCCCTCAAGATTAAAAAAAAAAAAAAAAAAAAAAAAAAAAAGGCAGCACGATAAAGTTAAGTGAAGAGGAACAGGCTGGCAGAATGGAGACCAGGACGGGAACAGGCACACTGATTGCCTCAAGAAGATAGGTTCGGCCAAACACAGCAAACTGCTCAGACAAGCTTGTACAGAAAGTCGCTGGAAATAGGCGCACTGGAGCTAGAGAGAAGCTCAAGCTGAGGGAAGCAGACCTGCGCACACAACTGCCTCTCGCTGGTAAGCAGTTGTGCATTATGGGGAATCATACGTCCTTAGGAACAAAGACTGTCCTGGAAACCTTACAGCTTATTCTCCTTATTAACAATCGGACAGTTTATGAGCCTGAAATATGGGACCAAATTGAGGTCAAGGTGTGGGACTCTGCAACTAAAAATGGCAAGGTTGCAGTGGGATTGTTCAGCACCTGGCGAGCAATCTCTGAAGCCTTGAAGAGCCATGTGGAGCCACAATCACAAACGTGTGACTTGCCAGATAGTGAGTGAGCAGCGGGCTGCTTTACTGATCCGACTGCTATGCCATCGCCATGGGCCCCTCTGCTGCTACAGCCATCGAAGGCTTCTGCTGTTATGCCCCCTACTGACCTGGACGTGCCTTTTGACCCAGGCCTATTGGCCTTGAAAAGGAGATGGATATGCTTTTCTTCGATCTGGGAAGAACGGGATACATAAGGCCTGAAGACCGAGTTGCTTGACAACTTAAAACGAGACATATTGTTCAGAAGGAATGGATAATGGAGACTTGTTAGTAATCAAGAAAAGGAATGGAAAATGGAGACCGTTAAGTCATGGAACTTAAAGGATTGTTTGTTACCTTTCCTGATTGTACGTATGTATAGGCATACTCGGGTTTAGTATGTAAAGCAATGTTCTGTATATTTAGAATGTTTGATGTTCGTGTGTGCGTGTTGGTGGAGCGTAGACTCCTCGCACACCCAGCGCTGTTTACTTGCCTTTTATAGCTTTTATATCTTTTAGAAATATTTGTTTTATAAATATTACAAAATTCAGATTCAGTTGAGACCTCATTTATAACACATGCCATGTTGTTTGGAAAGCAAAAAGCAAGAGACAGAGGTCATTGGATTACTTTTTATTTTATTTTATTTTATTTTATTTTATTTTATTTTATTTTATTTTATTATTTTATTTTAAATATATATATATATTTTTTAAGTGTTAAAGAAGACTTTTTTTAAATAAACTTTTCTTACTATTTTTGTCAGCACACACTTGCACTTTCTTTTTTTGCTGGCCTTCACAAAGGCCTCAGAGATGTCATGACAAGAAGAAGAGTAGCTCCATAAGTTTTGAAATCAATGTTTTATAACAATGGACCATAGGTGTTACAGCCATTATTTGCTAGATTCACTTTCCAAACCAGAACTGCAGAGGAATTTTGAATTGGCCATTCTACAAAACCATCTTTCAGTCATGTTCAGTCTTCTTTCTGTCCTCTACTTACTGCATATTCTTGAGGGTGGGCTGCTCTGACCAGGGTTCTTTAAGAGAATATAAATTGCACAGCTAAAATCTAATAGGAAACATCATGGAGTGAAGGATGTGCTGGACAAGAGAAGCCTGACAGGAAGAGAATTCAGGTCCCTCATTCACTCAGGGGTGCACCTCATGAATTGATCACAGCTAGTGTAAAACATATGCAGACACTTGTACCAAGACTGCTGTCCATTGTCTTATAGTACAGTTAAAGGTCCAAAGTACAGTGTGAAATGACATCTATAAAAAATTGAATAAAACAAGGTTTTAGTGGGACTTTCCAAGACTCACTTTTATTGCTTATCATAATGTCTTGCATCTGGATGAATTGAGATTAGTAGTGTTATGTTAATACATTATACTCTAGTGGCTGAAATCCAGGTTGGTTTCTTTAATTAAAAAAAAGTGCATCCGTAGTCAAAATCAGTTAATTAAATTCACCATGACATTTTATGATTTTCAGTCTAGATTGAGGAGTTTTTAACTCATTAATTTATTACAATAAAAGTAATTTTAATATTAAATTATCTAATGACAAAATAGGAAACTTTTAAATCAAGGATCATGAAAATTCTTTAAATTTTCTCTTCTGAAAAGCTGAGATCACTAGAAGATCATTTATTGTGTAAAATAATGTAAAGAAATATTTAAGAGGATTAATTATTGCATTTTACTTAAATATCACTCATCCATTATTTTCATTTTGTAACTCAAAAATTAAATTAAGAAACAAAAATATGAAGATAAGCAGGTTGCATTAAAATAACAATAATAAAAAAAAAGCTTTAAATTGTTTCTATTTTTTTCTGGTTTATTTAATAAAGAAAAGTAAACTGTTTAAAACAAACATCATTCTTTTACAAACTGGATACTGTAGAGATCTTATTTTATATTGAATATATACATTCTCCTCAGTGAAAATGCTCCCCCAAAATCTAGAATTGTGATATAGAATAAGGTAAAACAACTTATTACTTTAAAGTAACGAAAATGTAAACTTAACTTTCTAAATGATCTGGGAAGTTATTAGAAGAACATGAGAAAAAAAATTGTATCAAATTACTTTGAGATATAAAAATATATATATATATTAGAAACAATAGATTACAGTCTAAATATGAAATTAATTCATTATGTTTGTTTAGAATGTAATCTTGGAATAATTACCATATGTTTATCTAATATTTTGTAAATAATTCTAGACCTTCATATATATAAAGGATAGAATTCACACACGTCTTTGAATAATCAGCTCTTATATTATAGAATCATATATGAATGAACCAAATATCAACTCAGATTTTTTAGCTGTTGCTACAAAACAGATCAATGACATCAACCATTGGGGAAAAATATATATATATATAATATATAATGCATATATATTATATAATATATAATTTTTATTATTTTATATATATATATATATTTATTTTTTTCCCCAATGGTTGATGTCATTATATATATATCATATATATATATATGACATCATATATATGATGTCATATATATATATATGATATATATATATATATACATGCCTGTAGAATTCAAGAATTCAAGAAAACATCTAAGAATAAGTCATCCTGCTTAAACTCGGTATGGAGTCATGTAACCATCAGATTTAGAAAAAAGATATTCTTCTACTTGTATAATATAATTCAATTAAAAAATAAACTAACCCCCCAAATAAATAAATAGAATATAGTACTGTGGCTCTAATTCATCATGGCAGTATTCCTTGTTTTACAATGATATTGCTGTCAAAGTTACATTACTTAAAAATTAAAGGAATACAAAGACAAATAATTTTATTTTATTTATTTATTTATTTATTTTTGTAATTTAAATAAAGTACCTGCTATCTGAGTCATACAATTCTCAATCTCCCTTCTTCTGAATTAGATTTTAGAAGTGTGAAAGGACTTGCAGAATATAAACTACCTTTCCAGTCTCAGCGTTTTCTTCATCCTTTTTGTGGGAGATGTTTTATGGGCGCTTTTGATCTTCACTATGAACATCAACTAATGTTTACTTCTTGGACTTGTTTTTTTTCTCTTCTCCATATGGTTCCAATTCATTGCAGATTACGCTTTGTTTCCAGAAGTCTTCAAATACTCAATCCTTACTTTTACAAAGCCAAAGTCATTCTATATTGTCTTCTTGATCTTTTATCAGCAGTACAATACTAATCCCTCTGTAAGACTTTTAGTGACATAGGGATTTTTGAAACAGTAGCAAATAAATCCAACCAAAACATATTTGCTTTTGTATATATGCTGTCCTTATCCCTTTATTGAGGACACCTAATAGTGTTTTTCTTCAAGTTCAAAAAGATCATCTCTTTTGTTTCAGTCCACTGATATTAAAATACTTATTCAGCTTTCACCTCTCTTATTTAGTTTTTGCTACATATCCAAATTGAGAAAATGAGTTACTGGTTTGAGAGAAATGAGGAAAAGAAAAGAGAGGAACCGTAGTTTAATTCCATTTGTAGAGCCAGTTCTCATGATCTTCAATTTAAAACTCATTCTCATATCTTAGAGATACAACTCAATGACAGACATCAGAGATCTTTAATGTCTTAAAACTGAATTGGATGACCTTCCTGCTAGCTGAATAATTTGTATGTTCATATGATTTCCAATACAAACCATAAAAAAAATTAACAGCAGTTCTTCAATTTAAAAATGCTATAGTGAGACCTGTTCATTCAGAAAGGGCTGAATATATATATACATGTATAGATACCAGAATGATGAAAATCCAAACACATATGAATGACTCCTCATTCCTAATGAGGATAATACATAATAATATAATCCTAAATGAGACTTACATTCCAATATTGTCAGAAGCCTTCTTTCTTTATGATAAGCCAAATCTGAAATCTGAGCTTCTCCCAGAACTTAGATATTCAAGACTTGAATTTGAAATTTTGTGTCACATTTTCTCGTCTATCAAAGCATGTGAATCTCTACTCCCTAGCTGTAAGAAAAGACAAAAACAGGACCTTTTTTTCTCTTCTTGAGCAGTGTCCTTACACACCCCATTTTCATGAAGGAGAGGTTGTTTCTGGAGATATAGAATCTTGGTTCAACAAAACATCACACAGGTTTTACAATTCAAACTGCAAAAAGTAACTACTCTTTATTTTAAAAATGCTACAGTGAAATTAATTCACTAAGAAAAATAGGAGATATAGAATCTTGGTTCAACAAAACATCACACAGGTTTTACAATTCAAACTGCAAAAAGTAACTACTCTTTATTTTAAAAATGCTACAGTGAAATTAATTCACTAAGAAAAATAGACATATATTGCAGTCATATACATAATAAAAGTGAAGGGCCGTCAAAATCCTAGAGTACTGATTATTCCTAAATTTTAGTATAAATCATGGATTTCCCTGATTGAAGAAAGAAAAAGTTAAAAGCATGATTAGCACTAGCTGGCACCTACTACCACTCAACATTGAGTACAATCTTGAGTACAACTTAGGTTTAATTCTTCTTATGGATTTACATTCATTGCTGAATTTGGACCTGGCTAGTATGAATAACTCTGGTTGTGATTCATAGCTTCATAGTGCTATTGGATCCTACTCTTGTACTTTAACCTTGGAGAAATGTCTTGTAATTAGAAACAAAACAAGCAAACCCAATCCACTGAATTACCCTCCTTTTGGATTTCTCAGAGTGCCCCATTTTTGCTGGTAATGCTCTTTCAGATTATAGCCTGTTGCTAATGCACTTCTGTATAATATCCAGAATTGATCAGAGGTGCAGTACTAAGTACACTAAGTAGTACATAAAAATATACTTTAAGTCTGATTGTGCCCACCTTTCTTAACTATTGTAAGACTTCAAAATCTTCATGTAGTCAGTTGCTGTTTCAAGCAGGCTCAGGAAACTTCTGGTTGTTCTGAGGAAAAAATTAAATAAAGGTTAAGTTTTATTTATTTGTTTGTCTGTTTGTTTGTTTAAACACTGACAAAAAGAATGTGCAAAAGCGTGACTTATATTAACCAGCATAATTCAGAATTAGTTAAAAAAAAAAAAAAAAAATGTTCCAAATAAAACCAGTGATCATTTAATGCTGAAATGCTAAAATATTACTCTTAAAATGATTAAAAGCAGCATGTGAAGGAGATAATATTTATCAGAAGAATTTTCATTCCTAGACAGATTAAATCTGGTCATGAAACAGAGCTTGAAAGTGAAGTTCTTTGTTTCATGAAGAGCAGTCTGTTTCAAAGCAAAATTAGTGCCTTCTCTGTCCTACTATTGACCTCGACTTTGACCTGGCTGGACCACCCTTACTACAATGGGAGGTAGTAAAGTCCCCAGGCTGGCTCAGCCTTAGGTTTCTGTTAAGCAGAGACTATCAATCATGCAAAATTAAGTATAGTGGTTTTGTGATGTGGACATTTACTAGGAACTGAACTGAGATCACTAAGCACTACTCATTTACATTTCCAAGGAACACGCAAATGTCATCAGGACATTAAAGTAACATTTCTGAACATTTTAACAGTTAGATCATAAAGCAATATAATGTTAAAGTTAGTTAAGTAATATTGCATTGAAATTTAGTGTCTAGAAGATTAAAAAAAAAGTTTTGCATTAAAAAAAATAATATTTTTATCCTCCTATATTCAATGAGAAAGTGTAACTATCTGCAAAAGAAAATCAGTTGTGAATGATATATATTATATATATATAGATTAACATGAAAAGAATGAAGAAAAATACATTATGAAAAAGTAAAATTTGATTATTAGTAAAATTTTTGATTATAGTAAAATTAAAATTTGATTATTTAAACATTCAATTCTTAGTTTACAAATATGATAGAGTAATACATCACAATATTCCCATGTCAGCTAACATTATTTCATTCAGTCTTGATTTTTTGCACATCAGAAACTCTTGGAGAGCTGACAAGCTCCCTAGGAGTCCAGAATTCTTTCCTATTATTATGAACGTAGTACTAAGAAGTACCACGGTGATGGAGATCCTATTGTTTTCAGCATGACTTAAAGTCTGTGGCTTTCTCCATCTCAAAGATTTTGTCATTCTATGCAGAAAATAAAATTGTGTTGGCACACCTTGACATGGCACTCTCTTACCACATCAACAGGTGAATGGAGGGCCAGGAGAAACCTTTGGTATTTTGAAGGCAAGCTCTGATTATGCAGAATATTTGTGTTCCTTGGTTTACCAGGGACTTCTCACAAAAGTAAATTGCTAGGAAGAGTTGAAGGAACAATATTTCTTTTGTCTGTCTCAGGATCTGGCCATAGTCTGTTTTCATACATTCATTAGTGAGGGAAACAGTTCCTGGAGCTTATCTTTGTAGTCAGAAAGTCTATAAACAGATTTAAATAGACGCTCAGTTTCTGAAAGGAAACTTTTGCATTCCCCAGAGAATAGTCTCACTATCCACTGTGGGGTCATGACCCCCAGGTTGTGTATCAGCAATACCAAAGATATCCTGTATCAGTCCCATGCAGCTCAGAACTGCTGAAGACTTCTGTCTTATTATTCTCACACCTCCAGCAGAGAGATGGATGGGTCCCCTAATGTTGATTGGCATGCCTCATTTCTCTGGTAGGTTTCCTACATTCTACTTGCAAAACTATGTTTGAATAATTAAAAGGCAGAAAGGACTGCCTGTAGGGACTTCTCCACAGGAATGCACAGTACATCTCTTTGACCATACAAATAATTTTATTAATGATGGAAATCAGACCATTCTCTCTCTGCTCTAAAAACAAGTGGCTTGGTCCAATACTGTCCTGTGCAGTTCCACCAACAAAAAAAAAAAAAAAGTTTTTTTTTTTTTCCGTCAAGCTTTGATTCATCTTTAATCAAAAATTAAAACAAGTAAGCAAACCCTCTCCGACTCCTCACATTTCCTGTTTAACATTTTCATGTATGAAAGCCAAAAGAATAAAATTAGGAACATACATTCTTCCTTTTGAAAAACAAGTGGGTGATGTTTAACAAAGCCGTGTGTGATTTGGCAGCCAAAAGACTGATGCCATCAGGAGCTTTTCAAACTTGTTTGCTCAGAAATCAAGATGATACTACTTTGGCTAGATGCCTTCCTGACAGAGTGAATGCAAAACCTGAATTCAGGAATTGATCAGCTTTGTTGCTCTAGTATATTCTATATTTTAGTATAAAATATAGAATCTAGTATATCTATATAAAATATAGACTATATCTAGTATAGTCTATATTTTCTAATATTCTTCTGACACTACAAAAATAATTTTAAAAATTCTTAGCTTTGTTAAATACATGAAACTTTGTAAACTTCATTGGTGATAATATTCTAGCGTAATTATCTTGCCTGTTTTCCTTAATGTTTGGTGGTTTGATTAGTGTTTCTGTGACCAAGCAAATCAATTAAAACAATAGTATCATTTCTATTAAACCAATGGTGAGTGTTGAATTTTACTCATTTAGTTTCCTATTAATATTTTCTGTTTTAAATTTAATGCATAGCTAGAATCAAGCCAAACCCACATAGAGTTGGATTGCTGCAAGATCTGTTCTTCATCAATAGGGCTAGAATACTCAAATTTTCAGGGACAGTTTTAGACTCTGAGTGTGTAGGCCTGTCCATGTTGCAGGACTTGGGAGTATTCATTTCATTGATTGATGCTGATGCAAAGGAGGAAAGGAGATTAAAAAACTTCCAAACTCTCTCACCAGAACTATATCCAGTCCACACTACAGGCAGACTTAAATCTCTTAAATTAAGGACAACTAATAACCTTCATGTGGCCCAGCCAAAACAGGTGGATGGTGAAACAAATTTTCTCAATGAATTCCAGAGATCTTTCTTGACAGCAGCATAATAGATGTAGAAATGTTCAATTTCTTTCCATTCTGTAAGTCTGTCCCACTGTATCTTGTAACTTGTCCAGTCTATATAATTAATTTGTTTCTTTCTCTCTTGGTTGCTCATCATAGTCCGTGTCCACTCTCTCCCACAGTCCAGACATACTTATTCCACTTATGCTTATGTTTCAAGTCTTTGCCCAAGTGCTACATGCCTAAAAGAGATAGATGGGTGGGAATGTGTTATTCTGTAGTGCATGTTAAATGCATTTGCTAAAGACAGGAAGTCTTGGTATCTCAGCCAGAAACTAAAGTTTTAAGACTGGGTATTTTGAGACTGTACATCAAAATTAATGTTGTTTATCATGGGTAATTCATAATTGTTCCCATATCACAACCTAAGGACAGCTGAAAGCATTGTCTATTTGTGTTTGGCACTGAGAAAGGAGAGCAATCCTGTAAACGGTGTCCCTACACCTTTAAACTCTCAGTCTAAAAGTGGCACATCATATAACCAATATGTTGTCTCCTACATTATTTCTATCACTTCATATTAAATTATAAGGAAATAAAAATGTGTTCATAAAGTGGATAATGTATAATTTAGATTTGAATAGTTTTTTCTAGACCTGAGTCATATTCCTCCATTGTTCATGTTCTCATTTGCAAATCCCAATCCTTCAGCTGTCTCAGAAAAAAATGAAGCTACTAGCATATGGTAACAGATCTGACTGATGTGCTTATGCCTTTACAGGAACATACATTTCATTCATATAATCTCACTACAATCAACAGTAAGAAGTCTTCCTAGCCCACACCTTTGATTATTGATTTCTATAAGGAAATTCTGGTTTATTCAGTCCTGCATTCAATCTTCACCCATCCTTTGGGTGTACATATAATATGTTGTGTTCTTTTTGTATACCCATACCATATGTATTGTATGCACTTTTGGGTGAGCATATAATAGGACATAGAAGCAATGTAAACAAAAGGTATCTTTTATTCATGGTCCACATAAAAGCATTCAACTTTCACAGGCCCCATAATATTAAATAGTTAGGTCTCAGGAATATACAGTGTTCACCAGAATCACGTAATTAATAGACATGCATCAGGTGCAATCAGCAATCTTGGACTAGCACCAAGTTATTAAAGTTGTTAAAAATAAAAATTAAAAAAAAAAAAAATCAGGCAACCCATTTTCAAACATTTTCTGTTTTACCACTGCTCTGTTTATGACAGTGAAAAATGTCACCCATCGCACATACCATATATGTTCAGTGTACTCATCAGGTTTTTCTTCTTAGGTAACAATGGAAAAAACGCCACAACAGGAAACCCTCTAAATTAAAATTACTCTCAATAACATCAAGCTGAGATACAGCACTCCACTGCTTTTATTTTTCTCCATGCTTAGTACTGTAATAATACTAGGTGTTACAGAACTCAGATGTTATAGAGCATGATTGAAAAGCTCTGGGTATATGAGAATTAATCTCCTTTTATCATGACAGAGAAACCTATTAAAATGGTCTCACCTGTATAACTAATGAGAATTGCTTTTGGAAATCAGTCAAGTAAAAGAGATTCAAATACTCCTTCAGAAAAGTGAATGAGAACAGAAAAATCTGAAATGCATGCAAAGTATCACAAGAAAGATATTTCAAATGTATTTTGAGAATCAGGACAAGATTCTGTGGAAAAAAAAAAAAAAAGACAAGGCAAAGAAAATATTGTAAAGTACTGCATCTAAATGGGTGGTTACTAATCTAGTAAATATATGTGGCAAATGACACATACCTATTTAATGACACTTGGAGTTCATGTGAAGTTTGGCAGTGTAATAAAAGTCTTATCTCTTGCCTCCACTGTTATTGCACAGATTTAAACTGCTGTCTCAGAGGCAGTTTTACTATCTTTTTCAATCTCTCCCATAAAAGTGAGACTTGATTTGCTCAGCATGAGAACAGATCAATAAAAGTTGAGTTATACAGCAGATTAGATCACTAACTCAGAGATCAAAGATGTTAAATACAAGTTGTATAGGAACGATTAGACCAAAAGTTCAGTTCAAATGTACAGTACTTGTTTGTAAAGCTCAAACAAAATATTATCCTGATATGAAAAATACATTGAAATATTTTCCATTTTATTAGTTTCATCAAGAAATAAGAAAGAGCATTGCTTCTGAAAAGTCAAAGCCTCCATTTCTAATAATAAAATAAAATTATTTTAGGGTTTGATTGTTTTAGGTAATTTTTTCTCATTACCAGAAATCTATCTGCATGTAATCTTACGGATTCTAAAGAGCAATTCAAATTGAAAAGTAACTGGGTTCATTAAAGAAAGATCAGTGATTTCTAACATATCACTGGAACACAGTCAATTTTGCTGAACAAAGACCTATAGATATCTATATGTTTAAAAAAATCTCTAAAAAGAAGAAAAAAGGGAAAGGAAAGGAAAGGAAAGGAAAGGAAAGGAAAGGAAAGGAAAGGAAAGGAAAGGAAAGGAAAGGAAAGGAAAGGAAAGGAAAGGAAAGGAAAGGAAAGGAAAGGAAAGGAAAGGAAAGGAAAGGAAAGGAAAGGAAAGGAAAGGAAAGGAAAGGAAAGGAAAGGAAAGGAAAGGAAAGGAAAGGAAAGGAAAGGAAAGGAAAGGAAAGGAAAGGAAAGGAAAGGAAAGGAAAGGAAAGGAAAGGAAAGGAAAGGAAAGGAAAGGAAAGGAAAGGAAAGGAAAGGAAAGGAAAGGAAAGGAAAGGAAAGGAAAGGAAAGGAAAGGAAAGGAATGGAGACTCGAGGAGACTCGAGGAGAGGAGACTCGAGGAGACTCGAGGAGAGGAGACTCGAGGAGAGGAGACTCGAGGAGAGGAGACTCGAGGAGACTCGAGGAGAGGAGACTCGAGGAGACTCGAGGAGACTCGAGGAGAGGAGACTCGAGGAGAGGAGACTCGAGGAGAGGAGACTCGAGGAGAGGAGACTCGAGGAGAGGAGACTCGAGGAGAGGAGAGGAGAGGAGACTCGAGGAGAGGAGAGGAGACTCGAGGAGAGGAGACTCGAGGAGAGGAGACTCGAGGAGAGGAGACTCGAGGAGAGGAGACTCGAGGAGAGGAGACTCGAGGAGAGGAGACTCGAGGAGAGGAGACTCGAGGAGAGGAGAGGAGAGGAGAGGAGAGGAGAGGAGAGGAGAGGAGAGGAGAGGAGAGGAGAGGAGAGGAGAGGAGAGGAGAGGAGAGGAGAGGAGAGGAGAGGAGAGGAGAGGAGAGGAGAGGAGAGGAGAGGAGAGGAGAGGAGAGGAGAGGAGAGGAGAGGAGAGGAGACTCGAGGAGAGGAGACTCGAGGAGAGGAGACTCGAGGAGAGGAGACTCGAGGAGAGGAGACTCGAGGAGAGGAGACTCGAGGAGAGGAGACTCGAGGAGAGGAGACTCGAGGAGAGGAGAGGAGAGGAGACTCGAGGAGAGGAGAGGAGACTCGAGGAGACTCGAGGAGAGGAGAGGAGACTCGAGGAGAGGAGAGGAGAGGAGAGGAGAGGAGAGGAGAGGAGAGGAGAGGAGAGGAGAGGAGAGGAGAGGAGAGGAGAGGAGAGGAGAGAGAGGAGAGAGAGGAGAGGAGAGGAGAGGAGAGGAGAGGAGAGGAGAGGAGAGGAGAGGAGAGGGAGAGGAGAGGAGAGGAGAGGAGAGGAGAGGAGAGGAGAGGAGAGGAGAGGAGAGGAGAGGAGAGGAGAGGAGAGGAGAGGAGAGGAGACTCGAGGAGAGGAGAGGAGACTCGAGGAGAGGAGAGGAGACTCAAGGAGAGGAGACTCGAGGAGAGGAGACTCGAGGAGAGGAGAGGAGACTCGAGGAGAGGAGAGGAGACTCGAGGAGAGGAGAGGAGACTCGAGGAGACTCGAGGAGACTCGAGGAGACTCGAGGAGAGGAGAGGAGACTCGAGGAGACTCGAGGAGAGGAGAGGAGAGGAGAGGAGAGGAGAGGAGAGGAGAGAGGAGAGGAGAGGAGAGGAGAGGAGAGGAGAGGAGAGGAGAGGAGAGGAGAGGAGAGGAGAGGAGAGGAGAGGAGAGGAGAGGAGAGGAGAGGAGAGGAGAGGAGAGGAGAGGAGAGGAGAGGAGAGGAGACTCGAGGAGAGGAGACTCGAGGAGAGGAGACTCGAGGAGAGGAGAGGAGACTCGAGGAGAGGAGAGGAGAGGAGACTCGAGGAGAGGAGAGGAGACTCGAGGAGAGGAGACTCGAGGAGAGGAGACTCGAGGAGAGGAGAGGAGAGGAGACTCGAGGAGAGGAGACTCGAGGAGAGGAGACTCGAGGGAGAGGAGACTCGAGGAGACTCGAGGAGAGGAGACTCGAGGAGAGGAGACTCGAGGAGAGGAGACTCGAGGAGAGGAGACTCGAGGAGAGGAGAGGAGAGGAGAGGAGAGGAGAGGAGAGGAGAGGAGAGGAGAGGAGAGGAGAGGAGAGGAGAGGAGAGGAGAGGAGAGGAGAGGAGAGGAGAGGAGAGGAGAGGAGAGAGGAGAGGAGAGGAGAGGAGAGGAGAGGAGAGGAGAGGAGAGGAGAGGAGAGGAGAGGAGATACTGGTGTATCTAAACAAATATGGAATGATAACTAGCAGATAACTGGGGCCAATTAGCTGTTTCTGCTTTCACAAAATTGTACTATTGTACTGCAGATGTTTGAAAACTCGAATTGGAGCATCATGATTTCCAATCCTTTAAAAATCTTGGGCATAGTATAGGCAAACAATGCTTTAATAAAAGAGATGTTTTATAACAGTCATATTATGGTAAGGAATTTACATTTTGATTCTTTAATTATTACTAGTTAGCTGACAGATTTTATTTTCTCTGTATAAAAATAATGTTATTAATAGGAACAGATTTCATGATTTGTTTTCATTAACAAATATCATGTACTATTACTATCACACTAAATATATACCATTCATTTTAGGAGTTAAACCATAGAAAGTACACTTCCTCTTAGTCTGTTCTGAATTATTGTTTACCTTTCCATATTTTTTGAAGGTTTTCACAGTCATATGCTTTCAAAAATATATGGGAATGAAAGCAATTAATGGACCCACTCCTAGAAAGATACTTCTGATGTAAAGGAAAAAATCTTACTATGCTCTTTCTGGTATATACAAAAGATGAGGAATGCCAGGGCACAACTGAAACCAAAGTAGTTTCTGAATGCACCACATTACTCTGGGTTCTGTTTGTTTGTTTCTTTTTCTTTTTCTTTCTTTTTTTTTTTTTTTTTTTTTTTTTTCTTTTCTTTTTTTTTTTTTTAACTATTTCTGATTTATCTAATTCCTGTGTGTTCTCAATTTGGCATGTCTCACACACGCACACAGATTTTTTCAAAATGATTTATATTAGATTCTTGAATTTCTCCTTGAATTCTTTTACATGTTAGATGTCCATTCTACTACAGTCGTCATGACCAATGAAGGAAACTAAAGTTTATAGTGATAAAAATAATTTGCTTTTTATGAACTATCTATTATGTCCCTGGTTTTGTCTACGTGTACATTATTCTTTGACAAGGATGTCAAGCTGGTCAGTTAGGTTGATTTCTTCCCACTGGCAGATGAAGATTCAGCATCCATTCTGTAATTCTTCAACATATCTGTTGTCTTCAATACTGTAAATCACACATTGCTTCTGATTAGATGTCCTAAAAGTATGGGACAGTGATGTTTGCCAATATATGGGTGAAAAATTGTTAAGGTTGAGTGTATGGCAGATTTTAGAGAAGGACCATTTGTCATGGTAGAGGTAACTACATATTAAAAAAGTATTTCTACCATTATTCATCTTAAGGTGAATTAAAGAGTATAGCGCTATCTAAGATAGCTTTCTGTCATTTGCAGAAATCTGCAAGTACAGAACCTTGTTGAACACCCTTTTGGAAATTCTTTATGAAAGTGGATCATGTTATTACTGCTTATGATTTTTCACTTCCAAAGAACTTAAGTACCCTCTATAGGGGGCTGCAACTTCAAATGATGTAGATTAAGACAGTTTAAGACCTAGAAAACTATTGAGAGAAGTAACTTGCTGAGAGTGTACAAAATTAATGATTCATAATCTGCATGGGTAGCCCATTTTAATGAGCTAAATGGAGTACATTTTTTTCCTTGGAGGTAAAACTTTTTATCCTTTTATCACCTGCAAGACTTTTGAGGACTACTGGACAGCCAGGTGTTACAGCAGTATGCTCACCTGAAGCTGCCAGTTCTACCACAGAACTCCATTATCCATCCAAGAAATGCATGACATTATTTCCCAATTTCATCAATTTACTCATCATGTTGGAACCCACTTGCCCACTTGTTGGAACCCAAATATATCTGCCTCAAATAATTCACTAAACAACATAGGCTCCTAGAACACTGGCTAGTCATCTATGTTTTAAAAAACTGAGGAATGTGCTGTATACAATAAATTTGATTTGGGCTTGACTGACCAGACTACTGAAGGAGACTGAATAAGTTTCTGTTTCCCAGTGACAGAGGGTACAGGTGACTGACTCTATGACACTGTTTATAATGCTTCTGATGATTAACCAAATTTTATTTACTTTATGATCAATTATTACAATTACATTAAAGCTAGATTTTTTTTAAAATATATTTAATTGAAATGAGTAGAATTTTGCAACAAAACAGTTAAAATGTAAGAACTATT
This sequence comes from Aythya ferina, assembly GCF_964211825.1. Classification (NCBI taxonomy): domain Eukaryota; kingdom Metazoa; phylum Chordata; class Aves; order Anseriformes; family Anatidae; genus Aythya; species Aythya ferina. The sequence continues at coordinate 17,102,516 of NC_140299.1, read as the reverse complement.
ACCAAATTTTTATAAATGAAGAATGCACATGGGCATTTTTGCTGTTTAACCCGGCAGATGACTAAGCACCACACAGTTATTTGTTCACTGTCTTCCACTGGGGGGGACAAAAAAAAAAAAAAAAAGTAAATGTGTGAGAACTTATTGGTTGAGATAAGGACAGCTTAATAAGAAAAGGAAAAAAAAAATAACCAAGTGGTGCACAACAAAATTGTTCACCAACAGTAACTGATGAAGACAATCCCCAAGCAACAGTGACACCCCAGCCTACTCCTTCCAAGCTGTACTGCTGCACATGAAGCCCTAAATTGTGGAATATCCCTTTGGTCTGTTGGGGTTAGCTGTTCTGGCTGTGTTCCCTCACAGCTCCTCATTCACTCCAAGCCTCCTTGCTGTCAGGGCAGCATGAGAAGCTGATATAACCTTGGCTCTGTTTAAGTACTGCTCTGAAACAATTATCTTACTGTTCCTTCTTCCAGGAGAAATTTTCTGCTGACATGATTTCAGATTTTCTTACCTAGATAGGGGATAATGGTATTTCATTGGATCACTGAATAGATAAAAGTGTGAAATGTTAGAAAAAGAAGTGGAAATGCAAGCGCACAGCCACTTTGATAATTCATTATCAAACATTATTATGTCATTATCAACACATTCCATACATTTCAAGTGAATTACTGAAATTACATCTTGAATTGATAAAGGATACTGAAACTGATGCAGCTTGTATAGAGAAATAAGAATCAAAATACGTGTTTACAAAACATAAAATGAGTCATAAGTGTACACAAATAAGGTCATTGAATATTGAACTAATTGCCATGAAAGAAACTTCATACTAAATGTGATATTTGCCAAATGTAGAGAATTTAGTTAGGTAATTAGATGTGACAGGAAATGACTGAACTAATTAAACTAGAGCTACATAAGCAATTTACCTCATTAAATGTTTTACAGTTCTACGTCTGCATCAAAGTTATTTTGTGTTTAGTTTAAATAATAATAAAGGATGGAAAATCAAGGTTAATTGGCATTTTAGTAATGAGTATCTCAATTAAAATTATCCTACCTACAGAAAAGAATTATCTGTAAATAATTGCAATATGCTCTCTATTTATTCTGCAGTTTGAAGAACAGAATGAAATTGAATTTGATAGATTACTTCAGTGTGAGTTCCACCATGAGTACTGATAGAAGTATACAACCCACATTTCTTATTAACCTCTTATCACCTCAATAATTATTATTAGTGGGGAAGTACGTTCTCATGAAATAATTTATGAAGGCAGATGTGTGATCCTGGATAGATGTTCAACTGGATTGGAGAAAACCCACTATTTCTGCATGAACACTGCATGAAGGTGGCAAAATTTTAGCATATAGGTGTTCAAAAGACCCTTGTAAATTTGTTTCAGTGCATGGTTTCACTGTCCTGATCTTGTGACTTGCAGTAACAGACATCAAAGATGTTTTGGGTGGGTGAAAGGCACTATGCATATTTTGGAGTCTTAACATTTTTTTGTGAAACTCAATATATGCTTTAAAATATTTCTGTTCACCTATGAGATATAGATAGTAATGCAGATATAAATCAGAGGCTCAGTTTTACCTGTCACATGCAAAGGAATCTACATCAGCTAAGTAGTAGATTTCCATTGTTTTATGATGTAAATATCAATGAGGAAAACCAAACCAAAACAAAAACTTTCCTATTTCTCCTAATTCAGTTATACAAAATAGTCTCAGACTTCCAGTCATGTTCTATCTGCTAAGTGGCTAATAATTTTATTTCTGTGTTTTTTTCCCTCTCCTGTTGCATTTCATAAATATATATCCCCAGTCTTTTTTCTAGATACCATTTGGGTGATGAGAGGGTGGAGATATTCTCCAAGAGCTTCTCACTCTACTAAAACCAGCAGTGTAAATTTTCTGTACACAAAAGCTAATAAAAAAAATAATCCCCATCAACTGTCTGTGTTTCAAGTTTGCTGTTAATTACATTCATACTTTGTTTGATTTCAATTAATTTGCTCTTTGAAGCCAACACTGTATCTTTGTATGTACTTACAGAGCACAATTATGAAAACACTGTAATAGAAGCTAAACATTAGTGATCAATTATAAATTATATGATATACACAATATATATATATATATTGATTAGCTTCAAAACAGCCTGCTATGTCAGATAGGGCAGAATCACTTGGTATACAACATTTAATACCAACACAGGACTCTTTCTCTTGTCAAATTGAAATCACAGAATCACACAACTGATCTACCTGGGCAGCCTGCTCTATCTACCTGTGCAGCCTGCTCTAAGGAACCTGCTTTGGCAAGAGGGTTGAACCCAATTATCTTTCAAGGTCCCTTCCAACCCTTTCAATTCTGTGATTCTGTGATTCTGTGATATTATAAATGCATTGGATAAATGTCCAGTTCAGTGGGGATCTCCATTTAATACTGATTATTCAAGCACATTCTTCACAAGACCAGAAGAAAAAGCAAATGAAGCCTTATGGATTTCACTTTTTCCTTTCACTCATTGCTCTTCTCCTACCAAATGAGCAAAACCAAAAGGTGTAGCAGTGATTTTATTCATGTATAGTAATTATAGTAACTATAGAAATAAGTGTCATAGTCACACTTAATGAAAGAACATTTCAATATAGAATCATAGAATATCCTGAGTTGGAAGGGACCCTCAAGGATCATCAAGTGCAACTCTTGACACCGCACAGGTCAACCCAAAAGTTCAGACCATGTGACTAAGTGCACAGTCCAATCTCTTCTTAAATTCAGACAGGCTCGGTGCAGTGACCACTTCCCTGGGGAGCCTGTTCCAGTGTGCAACCACCCTCTCTGTGAAGAACCCCCTCCTGACATCAAGCCTAAATTTCCCCTGCCTCAGCTTAACCCCGTTCCCGCGGGTCCTGTCACTGGTGTTAATGGAGAAAAGGTCTCCTGCCTCTCGACACCCCCTTACGAGGAAGTTGTAGACTGTGATGAGGTCTCCCCTCAGCCTCCTCTTCTCCAGGCTGAACAGGCCCAGTGACCTCAGCCGTTCTTTGTACGTCTTCCCCTCCAGGTCTTTCACCATCTTCGTAGCCCTCCTCTGGACACTCTCCAACAGTTTCATGTCCTTTTTATACTGTGGTGCCCAGAACTGCACACAGTACTCGAGGTGAGGCCGCACCAGCACAGAGTAGAGCGGGACAATCACCTCCCTTGACCTACTAGCGACGCCGTGCTTGATGCACCCCAGGACACAATTGGCCCTCCTGGCTGCCAGGGCACACTGCTGGCTCATATTCAATTTGCTGTCTACCACGACCCCCAGATCCCTCTCTTCTAGGCTGCTCTCCAGCGTCTCATCGCCCAGTCTGTACGTGCAGCCAGGGTTTCCCCGTCCCGGGTGCAGGACCCAGCACTTGCTCTTATTGAACTTCATGCGGTTGGTGATCGCCCAGCTCTCCAACCTATCCAGATCCCTCTGCAAGGCCTTTCCACCCTCATTCGAGTCCACAACTCCTCCAAGTTTGGTGTCATCAGCAAACTTGCTCAAAATACCTTCTATTCCTACATCCAGATCGTTTATAAAAATATTGAAAAGTACCGGCCCTAAAATGGAGCCTTGAGGGACCCCACTGGTGACCGCCCGCCAGCCTGACGCAGCTCCATTTACCATAACCCTTTGGGCCCTGCCCGTTAGCCAATTGCTCACCCATCGTATGACGTTTTTATTTAGCTGTATGGTGGACATTTTGTCCAGTAGGATCCTATGGGAAACCGTGTCAAAAGCCTTGCTGAAGTCAAAAAAAATCAGATCAGCTGGTTTCCCTTGGTCCACCATACGGGTGATCTTATCATAAAAGGAAATCAGGTTAGTTAGGCAGGACCTACTCTTCACAAACCCAAGCTGGCTGGGACCAATGACTGCTTTGTCCCCCAGGTGCGCCTCAATAAGTTCAAGAACCATCTTCTCCATGATTTTACCAGGCACTGACGTGAGACTGACAGGCCTGTAATTGCTAGGGTCTTCTTTCTGACCCTTCTTGAAAATCGGCACAACATTTGCCAGCTTCCAGTCTACCGGGACCTCTCCAAATTCCCAGGATCGTTGAAAAATAATTGAGAGAGGTTCTGCGATGACGTCCGCCAGCTCTTTCAGCACCCGGGGATGAATCCCATCCAGACCCATGGACTTGTAGGGATCCAGGTGGAGTAGCAAATCCCGCACACGTTCAGGGTCAGTTGGGAGTTTGTCATCCCCACCGTCCCGGTCCTCCAGCTCAGGGCACCCTGGGTCCCGAAGCCCATCATCAGCATTGAAGACAGAGGCAAAGAAGGCGTTAAGCGTCTCTGCTTTGCCTATGTCATTGTCTGTGAGGAGACCTTCCCTATCAAGGAGCGGCCCTATGTATTCTTTAGTTCTCCTTTTTCCATTCACATATCTAAAAAAACCCTTTCTATTTTCTCTCACAGACACAGCCAGCTTCAACTCTAGGTGTGCTTTGGCCGCACGAACTTTCTCCCTACAAACACGAACAGCATCCCTGTATTCTTTCCATGACACCTGGCCCTCCTTCCAGTAGCGAAACACTCTCTGTTTCCGCCTAATCTCCATTAGAACGTTCCTGGTCAGCCACGCCGGCCTCCTGCCCTGCCTGCCTGACTTGTGATATTTAGGAATTGCCTGATCTTGTGCTTCTAGGAGGCATCGCTTAAAGAATGACCAGCACTGGTGGACATCGAGGCCTTCAAGAGCAGTTTCCCAGGGGACCTTACTAACTAGTTCCCTGAGCAGCCTGAAGTCCGCTTTCCCCATATCTAGGGATGAGGTTTTGGTGGCACTTTTCCTTCTGTCACCGTAAATTTTGAACTCAACCACTTCATGGTCGCTATGACCGAGGCGGCCACCAATCACCACATCTCCCACCAGACCCTCTCTGTTTTCTAGCAACAGGTCTAGGAGGGCACCTTTCCTAGTTGGCTCCGTTAGCACCTGCACCAAGAAGTTATCATCTAGGTGCTTCATGAACCTCCTGGACTTGCTCGTGTCAGCCGTGTGGCACTCTCTTAGTTCTGTAAAGAATAATTTATCGGCGCTATCGTCCTGGCCAGGCGGTCTGTAATAGACTCCCACAACGACATCCCCTTTATTCGTTCGTCCCTTGATCCTTACCCAGAGGCTCTCAACTTTGCCATTGCTGACCTGAAGTTCCACACAGTCCAGCCCCTGCAAAATATATGAAAACAAAATGCAGTCTTCTTGCAGACTTCTAAAAAAGAACATAATGAGATACCACCTGCAATCACACATAACCAGTCTGGGTTTATAAGAATGCTGCTAGAAAGACCTCTCTGAAACAAAATCAAGGGGGAAGGAAGTGTGTAAAGGTGAGAGGAAGACACACATATATTCAAGAAACTATTTGAAATCTATTTCATTATTTGAAACAATCTGCTTCAGGATAGCAAGCAACAGAGCTAGCCTGAGGAAATTTACCTTTGTAGAAAACTGTTTATTTCAAAGAAATATTTGTTACTTTTATATATGACACAAGTAGTCATTGTAAAGAAAAAAAAAAAAAAAGGTGGTGTGTGTGGCAATTTAATTAAAAATTAGATATAACGCTCAAAAACCTTTTTAGTATTACTGCACTGTAATCTGTAGAAGAGATGAACAAAACCAATATAAATGCAACTCTTTTCATTCAGACTGGATTTTTTTAGAAATGTTGAAAACCGCCTGAGTGGCAGCCCTACCTTTAATATATCGACTGCACCCCCAGGCTCCCCCTAGCTCACAGATTTGCTCAGAGTGAACTTTCTTTTCTCCTCCAGGTCATGGAGAAAAGGTATTAAAGTGAGTACATGCTAGAATAGGCCTCCAAGGAACTCTACTTTGACTAGCCTACAAGAAGAGAAGAAACTGTTAACCTCCATCCCACAGCCTGATGAACAAGTCAGTTATTCACTTATCAAGTAGTTCACCTATACAGACTACCTGGGCTCATGCCAGGAAGTCTCTGACTTTTTGAATGAAAATTTTATTAGAAAAAACACTAAAATAAGGTGACATCTGAAGCACCAAAAATGTCATGTTTATTAAGTGTGCAGATTGAGGGTTTGAATTGAATTGAAAATAATTGCTAAATTCCATCTCTATTAAGAAGTAAGCACTTGCCTTCATTATTGTTGCAGTTAAGCAATTTTGAGTGATGTTCTATGTTGATAAATCATATGAGTATATGAGTGTATATATATTACACATAAATATAGTTGTGTATACATATATACATATATACATATGTGTATGTACATATACATGTACATACACATATACATGTTGTGTCTTATATTCACTTCCAAAGCTTGGCTTTGATTTTACTTCTATAAGAAATCACATTTCCCCATGTCTTTCACTGTGATCCCACCCTCTATCCTGGAAATTTCTCCCTTTTCCTTCTACCAGGTATACCCAGAGAAGTATGATTAATCACTATTTTGCATTAACTAATTATTTAACACTTTTTCATATTATCTTCACACACCAAAACAAAACAAACAACAAACAATCAAACAACAAAGGCAAAATTCCTAGAATAAACACTGTGACGAATTCCATAGCTGATATGTTCATAGGCTTGGGTCTGTGCTTGGAAGAGTAAGGTAATGTTAGTGGCAGGTGAAATGTTCTTTTTGCTTCTTCAACTTCAATTTTTAATTTAGAAAAGGAGCTGCTAGGTCTATCTTGGCAATTTAGTCAGTATTTGGCTTTTGGTATAAGTCAGAAAACAGAGGATGAACAGGTAATCTTTCCTGTACATTATTAATTTATGCTCTTAAAAGAAAACAATTAACTGGTGAAAACTCCATAGCAAGATAGGTTGGAAGAGTACCAGGACTATCTGAAAGCAAATGCTATGTCTGGCCAGTTATCTACTTTCTAGAGGAAGAATGAAGTCCAGAGAAGAGCATTCAGCTGTCTTTCACTCTGTTCCACAATGCTGAGTATTTTGGGAGCAGTACAAGGACAATACCTCTCTAGACAGGCTGGTGGCAGGAGAAAGTTTCTGTTGCTTAATGAAATTTATATTACTTACTGAATACTTGAAAAGAAGAGCGTTATTTACTGTTGGGACATTCTAGTCCCAACATCTGAGCAATGAGTGGCTAGTATCATATACCACTTTCCATTCAGGAACAAAACACAGCAGTAGCAAAGCTTCCACTCTCCAATATCTATCTCTGTAAGTGGAAATAACTTTTGAAGCCACGACCCCAGGTCTCTCTGAACAGCTCTTGCATGATATCTTGTATAATAATTATTGATCCAACCAGAAGATGGTGAAATAAATCATGATATTTGGGGTTCCACCTTCACAATGTGTGGTGCAGAATCCCAGCTTCCCTCACACACTGTGCCGCAGTTCTCCGAGTTAATTTTTCAGCTGCATGTGGTACTTGGAGCAGAAGGTGGCTGCTGCTACTGTGCAGGACATATGCTACTCAAGGGGCCCTGCTTCACCATGCAGTTCCTGGCTTTCAACTTGAGCTGCAGTCATGCTTTACTGTATAACAAATGCAGTGATTCTGCAAGCTGCAGTCATGCTCCATTGAATGAGAAAGGCAGTGAGTCCCTAACTTACTTGTTTTTCTGCAACATTGCAACGTTGTCTCAAACACAGAAGAAAAACAAATTACAGGGTTATGAGATAGTTTGTTTCTTAAATGTAGCCTTATTAAGTCTGGTTTTGCTGCTTTTTGCTGCTTTTATTCTTGTTCAATGCCAGTAAATCAGGCTGAGTAGCATTATAGGCAAAACACCAAAAGAAATCTCTGAGAATCTCTTTTTTTTTTTTTTTTTTTTTTGTGGGGGGGGGGGGGGCGGGGAGGGGGCGTGTTGGCATGGGAATGCATTCTTTTTGTGCCAGAAATGGATCTGGAGAGAAGTATGTATTTTTCTTTTTCCACTGAAAGAGATCATTAGTATCCTTTGTTTATATGAAGCAAGTATCCTGCAGAGATTAAATTTATTTTTGAAACTTTAATACATTTGACTGAGTTTTTAATGTTAAAGCAATGTCATAACTAATCTACAAATGATAAAGATCCTTTTCAGCCAACCTCTCTAGCCTGTCAATGTCCCTCTGGCTGGCTGTGCAGCCTTCTGGTAAGTCAGCCACAGATTTACTGAGGGTGCCCTCTACCCAATCTTCCAGATCATTAATGAAGATATTAAACAGGATGGGATTCAGTATTTAGCCTGGGATACTCTGGTCAGTACTGGCCTTCAATTAGACTTTGCATCACTGATAACTACCCTCTGTGTCCTGTTCTTCAGCTAGTTTTCAATCCACCTCATTCTCCCTGCTTATCGAGCCCATACTTCAATAGCTTCTCTATGAGGATATTATGGGGGACAGTGTAAAAGGTCTTTCTGTGCCCAAGGCACTTCTCCCAGTTGACACAATTGAGCAAAGATTATAGAGAGAAGCCTCACAATTACATCTGCCAGATTCCTCAGCACTTGTGGGTGCATCCCATCAGGGCCCATGGACTTTTGAATGTCCACTTTGCTCAGGTATTCCCTGAGCTGATCCTTTTCCACCAAAGATACATCCTCCTTGGAAGCCTGTTCTCTGGAACCTGGGATTTCCGAAGGCCTGTCTTGCTGGTAAAGTCTGAGCCAAAGAAGTCATTCAGTATCTCTATTCTGCTATCACAGAAATATGGTGGGATGGATCACGCAACTGGAACACTAGAACAGAGGGCTACAAGCTCCTCAGAAGAGTTAGACAGGGAAAAGAGGAGGGGGTGTTGCCCTCTATGTTAGGAAATGGATTGACTGTGAAGAGGTGCCTCTGAGAAACAGACATGGACAGTCTGAGAGCTTGTGATTGAAAGTTAAGGATCACACCAATGAAGGACACCTGGTAGCTGGGGTCTACTACAGGCCTCCGGATCATGAGGCCTTCTTGCTTCAACTACAGGAAGCATCATGCTCATACACTCTCATCCTGATGGGGGACTCTAGCCATCCAGATGTCTGGTGGGAAACTACAAAGCAGGCTGTAAGAAATCCAGAAGATTCCTAGAGTACATTGAGAATAACTTTCTGGTCCAGGTATTAGACAAACAAACCAGAGGAGAAATGTTACTTGACCTGGTGGTCAGAAATGTGGAATAGCTTATTAAAGAGGTTGAGACTGGAGGCAGTCTGGGCTGCAGTGACCACACCCAGGCTGAGTTTGTGATCTCAAGGAATAAGAGCCTGATGAAAAGCAAAGTCAGGAACAATAACTTCCGAAGAGGGAACTTCAAAACATTTAAGACCTAATAGGTGAGATCCCCTGGAACACTGTCCTTAGGGACAAAGGAACTGAACAGAGAAGGCAAATTTTAAGGATGTGTTTCTTAGAGCATAATATTCCATACCATATGGCTTCATGCTGAACAACACAACTGGGATGCGTAAGCCAGAGGGACTGCTGCTATTCACTGATATTTTATTTGTTGTCGAACAGTGCTTACACTAAGTCAAGGATTTTTCAGCTTCTCATACTGCCCTCCCAGTTAGGAAGCTTGGGGTGCACAAGTAGTTGAGAAGGGACAGACCAGGACAGCCGAACCAAAGTGGCCAAAGTGATATTCCATACCATATGGCTTCGCGCTGGACAACACAACTGGGATGAGGGGCTGCTGCTATTCAGGAACTGGCTGGGAATCAGTTGGTGGGTGGCAAGCAATTGCACTGTGCATCAGTTGTTTTGTATATTCTTTTTCATTGTGTGTGTATATATATAATAATTATTATTAATAATAATAATTTCCCTTCCCTTTTCAAGCTATTAAACTGTCTTTATCTCAACCCATGAGTTTACCTTTTCCAGTTCTGTCCCACCCATGAGTTTACTTTTTTTCAGGTCTGCCCCCTAACCCAAAAAGAGGAAGTGAGTGAATGGCTCTGTGGTTAACTGCCTGCCAAGTTAAACCACAACACACTGACGACTCTTAGTGATCTCTGCACAGACTTTTCATTTGTCTCAAAATTTTGTGGATCAAAATTCATGCTAAATCTAATTTTATGAATAACTTTTTGTTCATTTGGTTTAAAGGAGTTCATTGTCCATTCTGTAGCACTGAAGCAGCATTTTGAGAGGGGAGTAGAGTAGGTAAATAAAGAAACACCTGGAATAAGTGAACTGTTATACACAGATCCTTCTCTAAAAATTGGAAGAAATGAAATTCTGATTTTCATAGGTGAGGTCCTGAAGGTTAGAGACAGAGGGTTTATCTAGAGACAAGAGATAGTGGTGCAAGGCTATAGATGTGACAGCTATCACTATTTTTAATTTTCAAGGGTCCTGGGAAAGACAGGTCAAACACTTGATTTCAGCTTATTTGAGCCACAACATTCTACAACACCTTTTTTAAAATTGGTGATAATTTGTCTCTACCTACACAGAAACTTGATTAGAATCATTGTATCATTTGGTTTGGAAAAGACCTCTAAGATCATCAAATCCAAATTTTAACCTAGTACTGCCAAGTCTATCACTAAATTATATCCCTGAACACCAAATCTACATGTCTTTTGAATATCTCCAGGCATAGTGATTCATCTACTTCCCTGGGCAGCCCATCCCAATGCCCAAAAGCCCTTTCAGTAAACATTTTTTTTCCTAGCATCCAACCTAAACCTCCACTTGCACAACTTGAGTCCATTTCCTCATCCTATTGCTATTTGCTTTTGAGAAGTGACACCTCCCACACCCCAGCCTCCTTGGAGGTAGCCATAGAGAGCCATAATTCAGTGTTTATTCCCTGAGTCTCCTTTTCTCTAGGCTAAACAACCCCAGCACCCTCAGCCACTCCTCTAGGCTTGTTTTCTAGACCTTTCGTCAGCTTTGTTGCCCTTCTTTGGACACACTCCAGCACCTTAATGTCCTTCTTATAGTGAGGGGCCCAAAAATGAATACAGTATTTTAGGACAAAATATGTAGCCTCATCAATGCCAAATACAGAGGGACAATCGCTATTCCTGATGATTACACTATTTCTCATACAAGCCAGGATGCTGTTAGCCTTTTTGGCCAACTGAGCACTCTGTTGGTTCAGAATCTGCTGCCTATTGACCAGTACCCCAAGGTTCCTTTCGACCTGCAGCTTTCCAGCCACTCTTTAGAACCTGCTGGTCAAACTGAGGTGCAAGAAGAAAATGCAGAAGAAGTGGAGGTAGGGACTTGTGGCCTGGAGAGAGTATATGGATGTTGTTCAGATGTGCTGGGATGGGATCAAGAAAGCTGAGGCACAGATAGAATTGAGCTTGGCAAGGGATAGAAAAAAGTAACAAGAAGGGATTCTATAGGTACATTGCTCAGAAAAGAAAGACCAAGGAGAGTGTACTCCCTTTGATAAATGAGACGAGAGAAATGGTAATGACAGACATGGTTACTCAGCAACTCCTTTCCCTCCGACTTCACTGCTAGTCTGGCTTCACAGGTCTCTTTTTTCCCTGAACCATAGATGGAAGATTGGGGGAGCAAAGTCCCTCCCACTGTAAGCAAAGAGCACGTTCAAGACCACCTGATGAAACAAAAGAAGTACAAGTCCATGGGGCCTGATGACATGCAGTAGTTGACAAGACTCTCCCCATCATTTTTGAAAAGTCCTGGCCATCAGGCAAGGTCCCTGGTAACTGGAAAAAGGGAAACATCACTCCCATTTTTAAAAAGGGTAGAAAGGAGGACCTGAGGAACAACAGACTGGTGAGATTCACCTCTTTGCCTGGAAAGATCATGGAAAAGATCCTCCTGGAAGCAATGTCAAGGCCCATGCAAGACCAAGAGGTGATCTAAGACAGACAGTATGGCTTCACCAAGGGTAAATCATACCTGACCAATCTGGTGGCCTTCTACAATGGAGCGACTGCACCAGTTGGCAAGGGAAGACCAACCAATGTCATCTACCTGGAATTCTGCACGACTTTTGACATGTTTCCACATGACATCCTGGTCTCCAAATTGGAGAGATATGGAGCAAAGGTGGACCTTTCTAAGGAGTTGACTTAAAGGTTGCACCCAGAGAGTGGTGGTCAGTGTCTCTGTGTCTAGGTGGAGTCTGGTGACGAGTGGTGTTCCTCAGGGGTCTGTCTTGGGACTTGTACTGTTTAATATCTTTATCAACAACATAGACAAAGGGATTGAGTGCACCTTCAGCAAGGTTGCAGATGACACCAAGCTGAGTGGTGCAGTTGATACAATAAAAGGAAAAGATACCATTCAAAGGGACCCAGACAAGCTTGAGAAGTGGGCCCATGTGAACCTAACGAGGTTCAGCAAGTCCAAGTGCAAAGTACTGCACCTGGGTCAGAGCAATCTCAGACTGGGAGAAGGACCCACTGAGAGCAGCCCTGCAGAGAAGAACTTGGTTTTGGTGGATGAAAAGCTTTACATGTACCAGCAGTGCCTGCCTGCAGCCCAGAAGGACAGCTGCATCCTGAGCTCCATCAACAGAGGCACGGCCAGCAGGCTGAGGGACGTGACCGTCCCCCTCTTCTCTGCCCTTCGGAGTCCCCACCTGGAGTGCCTGGAGTGCTGCATCCAGGTTTGGGGCCCCCAGCATGAGAAGGAACTGGGGCTGTACCAGGAGGTCCAGAGAATCAAGGGGCTGGAACACCTGTCCTTTGAAGACAGGCTGAGAGAGCTGGGGATGTTCAGGTGGAGAAGAGAAGGCTCCAGAGTGACCTCACTGCAGCTTTTCAATACTTAAAAGGGACTTATAAAAAAAAAGATGGAGAACAACTCTTTGCTCGGTCAGATAATGATAAGACAAGGCGGAATGGTTTTAAAGTGAAAGAGGGAAGATTTAGGTTAGAGGTTAGGAGGAAATTCTTCACTGTAAGGGTAGCGAGGCACTGAAATTGGTTGCCCAGAGATGTTCAAGACCAGGATAGATGAGGCCCTGAGTAACCTGATCTCTTGGGTAGCATCTCTGTCTATAGCAGGCCGGTTGGAACTAGATGGTCCTTAAGGTCCATTCAAATGCAAGCCATTCTGTGATTCTGTGATTCTATGATTTGATGATTTGATGATTACTTGATTCTATGATGATTCTATGGTGACTCTATGATGATTCTTCAATTTTCTTCTCCCAACCTCTAGCCTTGCATGGGTTTGCTGACCTTCCAAGTGCACAACCTATCGCTTAGCCTTGCTAAATTCATTCAGCTGGCCTTGCCTCTTGATCCAGCCTATCCAGATCCCTCTATAGATCCTTCCTACCCTCAAGCAGATCAATACTCCTACACAGCTTGGTGTCATCTACAAACTTACTGAGGGTGCATTCAATCCCTTTGTCCATATCTTTGATAAAGATCTTGACGAGAACTGGCCCCAGTACTGAACCCTGGGGGACACCACTTGTGACTAGCCTCAAACTGGATTTAATTCCATTCACCACAACTCTTTGGATCCAACCATGCAGCCAATTTTTTACACAGTGAATTGTACACACATCCAAGCCATAAACTGTCAGTTTCTCCCAAAGAATATTGTGGGAAACAGTGTCAAAAGCTTTACCAAAGTCTAGGTAGACAACAACCACAGCCTTTCCCTCATCTACTAGGTGCATCACATTGTCACAGAAGGAGATCAGGTTAGTCAAGTGGGACCTGTCTTCTGTAAACCTATGCTGACTAGGCCTGAAATTCTGGTTGATCTCTACGTGCTATGTGATTGTGCTCAAGATAACCTGCTCCATGAGCTTCCCCAGTACCAAGGTCAGATCGACACACCTGTACTTCCATGAGTCCTCCTTCCAGCCTTTCTTATAGATGGGTGTCACATTTGCTAATTGCCAATCAAATGGGACCTCCCCTGATAAGCTGGACTGCTGATAAATGATGGAAAATATTGTGGTGTGCACTTTTGTCAGCTCCTTCATTACCTTTGGGTGGATCCCACCCATCTGGCCCTACGGACTTCTGTACACGTAAGTGGTGTAGCAGGTGATTAATCATTTTCTCTTGGATTATGAGGGATTATGTGCACCCCTTCCTTGTCTACCAGCTAAGGGGACTGGGTACCCAGAGAACAAATGGTCTTTCTACTGAAGACTGAGGCAAAGAAGTTATTAGGTACCTGAGCCTTTTCCTCATCTCTTGTCACAATGTTTCCCTCCACATAGTGTGGAGGGAAATCTCCATAAAGGATTCTTCTTAGTCCTCCTTTTCTTGTATAAACATTTACAAACTTTTTTTTTTTTTTTTTTTTTTTTTTTTTTTTTTTTAATTATCCTTGATGGCAGTAGACAGCTTGAGCTTAAGGTGGGCTATGGCCCTTCTAATATTCTCCCTGCATAGATAGCATCATGACATCTCTGTAGTGCTTCTGAGTATTCTCCTTCCAAAGGTCATAAGCTATCTTCATGAGCTCTGGCTAAAGCTCTCTGTACAGCCAGACTGATCTTCTTCCCCAATGGCTCATCCTTCTGCACATGGAGATGACCTGCTCCTGTGCATTTAAGACTTCATTCCTGAAGAGTGTCCATTCTTCCTGGACTCCTTTGCCCTTAAGGACTAACTCCCAAGGGACTCCACCAACCAGTCTCCTACATAGGCTAAAAGTCTGCCCTCTGGAAGTCCAAGGTGGCAGTTCTACTAACCCACCTTCTTACTTTACAAATAATTTACAATTCTAATAATTTGTTATTTTTAAGCACAGTATGGTTTCCAACATTTGCATCATCCACAAGTCCTTTTCCATTCACAAGCAAAAGGTGTCGTGGGGCACCTCCCCTAGCTGACTTGCTCACCATCTGTGTAAGGAATTTATCTCCCACACACTTCAGAAACCTCCTAGATGTTTCTTCTTTGTTGCGTTATATTTCCAGCAGACATTTGGTATATTGAAGTACCCCATGAAAACAAGGCACAGTGATTGTGGGACTTCTAGATACTTAAAGAATATTTCATCTGCCTCTTCATCCTGGTTGGGTGGTATCTAAGATTCCTACAGCTATATCTGCCTCATTGGCCTTCCCTCTTTTTCTTACCCGTAAACACTCAACATTGCTATTGCCATTACTAACCTCTAGATAATCAAACCACTCCCTAATGTATAGGGCTACCCCATCAATTCTCTGTCCTATCTTATCCCTTCTGAAGAGTTTATAGCTATGCATTGCAGCACTCCAGTCATGTCAGTCATGTGATATTTCTTGACAATACATAAACAACTAGGATAATAAAGCACATTTAAATACAAAGTTCTTTCTATATTTAGATGTTTTGAAGAAGATAATCCTGGAAGTCTTGAAGAAATCAGTAGCAATAAGACTTAAATGTGTTCATGTGGAGAACTTGTTACATACCTTTAAGATAATTTAATTAGCTTATACATTAGTTTGTTATGAATTTAAACAGTAAAAATGAATAAATTTATGTGTTCTATAGTTACCTGTGAGTATCTTCAATGTTTAGTAGTTTCACTGGCACTCTTTGGTGTTGCAGTGTCACCACAGAACAAAACATGTTTTTTTCATCAAAGCTCTCACTCTGTAATCTCTCTCACTGTAATACTGAATCTGTCCTGTTGTCAGGGAGAAATCCTAAAACATATTGAAATCAGTCTTAAAACCTCTCTAAGTCCACTGTGATCAGGATGTGATTAGTCAGATTTTTTTTTTTTTTTTTTGTTTGCCACTTTAGAGACTTTTTCTTTAGTTCTGTTTACACTTTTTCAACCTAACGATTTCTCTCAAAATAGAGATAGGCCATCTATGAATGCTTGAGGGAGAGCTTCGCAGCCCTGGGATAGACTAATTTCCTTCACAGATAGTTTTAAGCAAAGAGACCATTTCTGTTTGCATTCAGCATTTTAACTGATCTCTAAATACCTCACAGAGATCAACATCAAATACAAGCCTGAGATTATTTTGTTTTCTGTTCCTGGGCCTGCTGTAGTGAGGCATTTCCTCTTATCCCTCCTCGGTGGGTTTTCCCAAACAATAAATCAATAAACTTCCCTACATGTTTGTCACATACAGTATTTATTTATCCAAAAATTTGCTCAGCAGTGCAGGCTGAATATACATCTCAGTTCTAAGAAAGCCTCAAGAGTCAGTAGGCCATACAGTTGTAACTGTACACTTGTACATTGTATAACCTAGTATATCTGACTACAACACAAATAAAATAACACAGGAAACTCATATTGTAACTGAAGACTATTTTCAACTTCCAGCCAGTTTTTAACCTAGCAAAGAGTGTACCTGTCTAAGCCATGGGCTCCCAGGTTCTCCAGGAGAATACTATGGGAGTCCATGTCAAAGGCCTTGCTGAAGTCTAGGAAGACTACAACAGGTTTTCCCTCATCCACTGGGCAGGTCAACTGGTCACAGAAGATGAGAATTGTCAGGCAGGAGTTGCCTTTCATGAACCCATGCTGACTGGGCCTGATCTCTTGGCTGTCCCGTATATGGTGCATGATTGCATTCACAGTGACCTGCTACATCACCTTTCCTGATACAGAGGTCAGGCTGACAGGCCTGGAGTTCCCTGGGTCCTCCTTACAACTCTTCTTATAGATGGGCATCACATTAGCAAGTTTCCAGTCATCTGGGACCTCCACAGATGACCACGACCACTGACAGATGATGGAAAGTGGCCCAGCAATCACATCCACCAACTTCCTCAGCACTCTTGTGTGGATCCCATCTGGCCCCATGGACTTGTGACAGCCCAGGTGGAGCAGCAGATCTCTAACTCTTTCCACCTGAACTTGGGGGGAGCAGTGGGGAGGGGAGGCAGTTCTTCTGCTTCCTGTTCCAGACTTCCAGGTTGGGAGGCTGAGTACTCCAAGGGTAAGTGGTCTGGCTAGTAAAGACAGGTGTAAAAAAGGCATTGAGAATCTCACCCTTTTCTTTATCCTCAGTAGTCATGTTCCCATATGTGTTCAGTAAAGGATGAAGGTTCTCCTTGGTCCTCTTCTTGCCATTAAAATATTTATGAAAACATATTTTGTTATCCTTAATCATAATGGCCAGGTTTAGCTCATACTGGGCTTTGGCCACCCTTATTTATTCTCTGAATACACTGGCAACTTGTTTGTACAGTCCCCAAGTTACCTGCCCCTCCTTCCACTGGTCATAAACTCTCTTTTTCTTCCAGACACGAGCAAAAGTTTCCTGTTCAGCCATGCCAGTCTTCTTCCCTGCCAGGCCATCTTATGGAACACAGTGACAGCCTGCTCCTTTGCCTTTAATACTTCCTTCCTGAGGAGCTCCAGCCTTTCTGGACCCCTTTGCCCTTCAGGACTGAATCCCAAGGGATCCTCCCTACCAGTGTCCTGAACAGTTCAAAATCTGCCTTCAGGAAGTCCAAGGGGGGTTTTACTGACCCCCCTCCTGACTTCTCCAAGAACAGAGTATTCTACCATGTCATGGTCACTCTACTCAAGACAGTTACTGACCACCACATCTCCCACCAGTCTGTCTCTGTTCATGAATAGCAGGTATAGTGGGGCACAGCCTCTGGCTGGCTCACTGATATGCTGAGTCAGGAAGCTGTCTTCCATGCACTCCAGGAACTTCCTAGACTGCTTCCTTGGGGCTATACTGTATTTCCAGCATATATCCTGGAAATTAAAGTCCCCCATGAGAACAAGCACTGGCATTTGAATGAATTCTGCCAGCTGCCTAAAGAACGCCTCATCTGTCTCTTCATCCTGGTTTGGTAGTCTATAATGGACCCCTGACCCTCATTCACAGGGACTCTAACTTATCATTCCCAACACTGAGCTGAACAACATCAAAACACTCTCTAATATAGAGAGCCACAGCACCACATCTCCTTAGTTGCCTGTCCCTTCTAAAGAGCTTGTAACCATCCATTGCAGCACTCCAGTTGTTGGAGTGGTCCCACCACATTTAAGTGATGGTAACTTGATGTATATTCTCTTATAAAAATAGATTGTATAATAAATCCTTGGAAGATCTGTGATTTTCTCTGTCACAGCTAAGGAAAAATGTTATTCACATGGCTGTAGATATTCTCTGTGCAATTTCTGCATTGTCTCTAGGCTTAATCCTTCCATGAAAAATAAATATCTGTAAAATGCAAAAACAGAGACTAATTAGAATGTCAGGTCTTCCTGTCTCTCTGATAGGAATTCTGGTTGAACATTTTGGGATTTATAAGATGTATGCAACTTTCTTTCTTAGAATTTATTTTAAATTAATTTTATAGCTAAATACATGGGATTTGTTGGTGTTATTTCCTCTACTCTAATGACAACAATAATTTCCATGAAGGACAGTGCACATTAATAAATTTGGGGGTATTTACATTTAATGGCAATTTTACTAAAGGTTTAAGAGGGGGCTACAATCTAACTTTTCATATTACTGCCATGGTAAATTATCTTTTAAAAACTACAACGTAGGAACTGCCTACTGCCTGTTTAATTGGGTTAAGAGAAAAAAAAGTATTTACAGGTTTCAATTTATAAATATTCACATGCCAAAGCTGATATGACAAAAATAATGCAAGTTCCACAGACAGCAAATAGCACCTTTCTAAATGACAGAACTCACCAAGACTTTGAAATTATTTTTCCCCCAAAATATTGCAGATGATGCATCATAGCTGAGTATTTTCCCCAGTTACAGTATTGTGAAGCTACTGAAGTTACACTCACTAGAAATTTTACTGTGAAGCATTAATAGCTGAGTGTAAAACTGAGATTTTGGAAGAGATTTATCTCCTACTGTGTGAGAAGGTTTTGCAAATGGTCACTAAAAGATTTCTTCATTTTTGTCAAACACCACAATCATTTCCATTATGAGTGCCACGTTAAAATAATGTTAAAATTACAAGCAAAATTTGGTAATTGACTGGCAACTGTCTGAGTTAAATTAAGATGAACAGTTTTATTCTATGCTGTTAGCACATGGTGAGCTTCTTTTCTCTAACTTTCCTTCAGGACTATGAGCAGGTACACTTTTCACATATTCAGCAGAAAGTTAATATGGTTACAGAAACAGGCATAGCCTATTCTGCAAATTTGAAGGTAAATTTAACAAATGAGATTCCATTTGTACATTAACCAAATGCAAACAGTTCTAGTTTCCTCTCTGCAATGCAGATCCAGTGGAGACCAAAAAGTAACTATTTTTTTCTGAAACAGAGTAATCAGAAAGGTAGAGCTGCTTCTATGACTAAAACAGGGATGAGATTCTGTGTACTTAGTTTGGTGCCTAGGCAGACTGAAACGCACAGGTGGAATACACAATAAAATAGTCCATATACCTCATTTTCCAGAAGGAATCTAGAACAAGTGACATAAAAATCCAGTAGGAGCACAATTCACCTAACAACTCTACTTTCTTTGAAGAAGACAAAAAAGGATTCTGAAAAAGCAATGATTCACAATTGACTCTCAGATGTACATTCCCTCATTCCCTGGATCAATTTCCTTTAACCACATCACAACACTTTTTTCTTTAAAAAAAAAAAAAAAAAAAAAAAAAAAAAAAAAAAAAAGCTTTCAATGTATGTATTAGATGTATTAGAGATCCCTAAGGTGGCATTTAATCTTCATGAATTTTGGTAAGGGGTGTTTTACCTGTTCATTGGGATGAGAAATGTGCTGAATAGGGCCTTTCTGTTAAATGTGGTTACAACAGATGTTTAAATACAAGGCTGACAGAGCACAGTGAGAGCTACCTTCCCATGTAATACTGTTTCCTTTTACGTTTATTACAGTGCAAGTTCTGCTTTGTTCCACTGGAAAATAATGATAATAATAAAATAATCCATAGGACTCAACATATCCACAGAGATTCAGTAGCTTAAATGAGAAGAATCTGGCAAAATGAGCAATCATTGCATATTCTTTTACTTATGGCCTGATCATACTTGCTGAGAAACAGTAAAGACTACCTGAAGAACAGAGACAATGAAAAGAGAAAAAAAAGACATTACAAGTAGTTCCAGCTGCTGACAGTTAGTATAACAGATTGCAGGGAATGTCAAAATGCATGCAACAGGAAAATATTTCCTGCAGGCACTCTGTCAAGAAAGAAAAAATGTAGACAATAAGACAAAGTGAAAAATTAAACCACAAGAGTGTTAAATTAGGTAAGCTTAAACACATCTACATGTCATCCTCCAGGAAGGAAAAGACATTAAGGCATAACATGCATTGATCAAAAATATTGCATGCAATGTCTTACTTCAAAAAACTGAAATTTGGATTTATGCAAAAGTGTTAGCAAGAATCTGGTCCTGTACACTGAAATCCCATTTATGTTACAGGTCAAAGTCTTAGGATCTTTATTTGATATTCATCAGGTGAACTAGAGTGAATTTCTTAAGAGAAGAGGCCAAGCCAGACCTTTTTCTTATTTGTATCTGTACGATAAAATGAAGCTCACTTATCTCTGTCTGTTTCAAAGAGTGTACTGAAAAAGCAGTCTATCACAGCCAGCATGAAGGTAGCAGTAGTTCAGAGCTGCACTGCAAGTCTTTGCTCCTCTGAAGTATATCACAGTAATTCCAGCAAGTGCTGCAGCAGTAGTGCAGCCCAAGGGACATCAATGAGGGCCAACCTCTTCCTTCCCAGAGTTCTGTTTTAACTCCTCCTTAATGGCTGAGTAGCAGTCAGTGTGACTTGAACACATTCTCCTGATTGTCTATCCAGCTCTGTCATTACCCCTTGCTTTACAGAATCACAGAATCACAGAATTTCTAGGTTGGAAGAGACCTCAAGATCATCGAGTCCAACCTCTGACCTAACGCTAGCAGTCCCCACTAAACCATATCCCTAAGCTCTACATCTAAACGTCTTTTAAAGACTTCCAGGGATGGTGACTCCACCACTTCCCTGGGCAGCCCGTTCCAATGTCTAACAACCCTTTCGGTAAAGAAGTTCTTCCTAACATCTAACCTAAAACTCCCCTGGCTCAACTTAAGCCCATTTCCCCTCATCCTGTCACCAGTCACGTGGGAGAACAGACCAATCCCCACCTCGCTACAGCCTCCCTTGAGGTATCTGTAGAGAGCGATAAGGTCGCCCCTGAGCCTCCTCTTCTCCAGGCTGAACAAGCCCAGCTCCCTCAGCCACTCCTCGTAGGACTTGTTCTCCAGGCCCCTCATCAGCTTTGTCGCCCTTCTCTGCACCCGCTCGTGCACCTCGATGTCCTTCTTGTAGCGAGGGGCCCAAAACTGAACACAGTACTCGAGGTGCGGCCTCACCAGAGCTGAGTACAGGGGGACGATCACCTCCCTAGCCCTGCTGGTCACACTGTTCCTGATACAAGCCAGGATGCCGTTGGCCTTCTTGGCCACCTGAGCACACTGCTGGCTCATATTCAGCTGACTATCCACCATCACTCCCAGGTCCTTCTCTGCCTGGAAGCTCTCCAACCATTCCTCTCCCAGCCTGTAGCTCTGCTTGGGGTTATTGCACCCCAGGTGCAGGACCCGGCACTTGGCCTTGTTGAACTTCATGCAGTTGACCTCAGCCCATCAGTGCAGCCTATCCAGATCCTACTGCAGAGCCTTCCTACCCTCGAGCAGATCAACACACGCACCTAACTTGGTGTCATCTGCGAACTTACTGAGGATGCTCTCAATGCCCTCGTCCAGATCATCGATGAAGATATTAAAGAGGACCGACCCCAGCACCGAGCCATGGGGGATGCCACTAGTGACTGGCCTCCAACTGGACTTGACTCCATTCACCACGACTCTTTGTGCCCGGCTATCCAGCCAGTTTCTAACCCAAAGAAGCGTGCACCAGTCCAAGCCAAGAGCAGTCAGTTTCTTGAGGAGAATTCTTTAGGGGCAGAATATATATGCTCCTACTTCATGAATATCCATGTAGACATTGAAGTATGCACTTCAGCTGAGTAGAGAGATCACAAACAAACTGCAGCCAACGGGCAGGAAAGGGGTAAGTTTTTGACCATCAGCAGGGAAACTGTTGTACGAAACCGACATATTTCTTCTGGAGTTCAAGCTTTTGAGTCTTCACTCTGTGAAACAATTCGGTGGAGTAGCAATCAATGTCAAACTCCTAAGTCTTGTACCTGCTTGAATTAGTTACCAAAACTCCTGATTGTAATGGAAAACCACTATGTCCTTTGCTTAGGAGCCATGAAGTAGAAAACATCCAATATAAGGCTTATGCACAAATCAACGAGTTTGAGGACAGTTTGAGATCAGTGATCAGATGAGGTTGAAACTATAGATCACTTTTCCTCTGCTGCTTAGTGGATACAGTACTGGGGTTCACCAGGAAAAAGAAAAGTTTACAAACACGTTTCTGTGAGTGAGGGAAGTTCAATAGAACACATTTTTACAGCACCATTCTCAGTCTTTGTAGTCTGTGGTTTTATTCCAGCCCAAGATTTCATACAGTAACTTCAATAAATTTATTTTGATACTAGATAATATTAAATAGTGTTAAAATAAATAAAATATGATTTTATGAATGACTTTCCCTGAACGCAAAGCTTATTCCTAATAACATTAATCAGTTTGCCCTTAGGTCTTTATTGAATTTGAGTGTAAATACAGAACTTAGAAGTTTAACTTTTTGTTGTTGTTGTCTCTATTCCAACAAAAGAAAAATAATTAATTTGGAATACTAATGACAGGGCAATGATTTCCTAAATTGTTTTTCACTTTATGTTAATTGCAAAGATGTGAATGCAAATAAAGCAAACTTTTAAAGGGAACAATTTAGACTTTATTGCCATTATTTCTCTAAAACTGAATTATTTAACTTTTACTTAAGTTAAAGTAATGCTTAATGTATTGATCTAATTGATATATTAAAGCTGAGGATTACATTAAGACCACTTTCATGGCTATTATACAAACTCAACCTACGTTATTTTTTGCTATTACAGACAAATATTTACTGAAAAGTTATTGTCTAATGCAAATTATTTCTTTGTAAAAGTGATATGATAAGGTCAATTTTGTATTCCACAAGTAAAGTATGGCTTACTTTTTCTGTGTGTAGATGAAGTGATAATGTTATATGGAAGGCTCCATAGAGAAAGTACTTTAAAAATTAATGATACAATTAAAACTATTGCAAATTTAGCCCTTGGCACAAAGGTTTTTGGTTAAAAGCCTTAAGCCATACTATTTTATGAAAAGTAATTAGTTCATTAAAACCAGTCTGCTTAAAAATGAAATAATGTTGCATATTAAGAAGAACTAGAAATGAGCAGATAAGGTGTGCAAGACATAACAAGTGTTTTTCACTGGTAAAGAGTTTTCAGCTATCTTAAAAAGAGTTGTAAAAGTACATGAAACCACAAATATTTTTAGGATAATACAGATGACTACAGGAAAAGACCTCCTTATATAGCCAACTTACAAACTTAATTTCCATTGTTATATTTGAATGTGCTATTTCTTCATCTTATTTAAGATTAACCCCCTGATGAGACTATTCTAACAACAAAGTCAAAGTTAATTAGTCTTAACTAACAGCCAAGTTGTAAACTACTAGAGGTCAACCCCACCCTCAGGAAAATGAGGTAAACTACTAGAGGTCAACCCCACCCTCAGGAAAATGAGCATTAGTGAGACATTTTAAAGCACTGTCTGTTTTTATAAGCAGTGCAGGGAAAGGCTAAGCCAATAAAACATGATCATTCCATTCTATATTTTAATATTCGCTTCTAAAGGACAGAATACTCCCATGCACTTTAATGACAAAATCTTGCACCAAACTAATAACAATATGCGAGTAAAGAAAACTACTGTCACTTTGCCTTGATTTGGTCACTGAATGCAACCAGTAAACAACAGCAAAACCTGTTTAAACAGTGTTGAGAAGTTCCCGCATGGCTTGGACAACAAAGAGACCCCCACAGACTAGTGTGCAGCATCCTCTTTTTTCCCTGAAAATAAATACTTTTTTTTTTTTTTTTTTTTTTTTTTTGAGGGGTGAGATAGGGAGAGAGAAGTGAATCTTTGGTTTTTATTTGGAAATGTTAGGCGTGAGCAGCTGTTGTTAATTATGACTTCATTTTCTCCTCCAGACTTCTTTGGTTGCATGCCATAACTGCATGGGGCATGGGGGTTTATGGCTTGAAACTAGCCTTGTCATTCAGTGAAGTCTAACAGAGCAAAGGGGACTTGATAAATGATAAAAATGTTATTTGGAAAACTCCTTAGATGAGATTAGTTCCCAGTTGTTTGTTTTTAGAATCCCAATAGTCTTGAACAATTAAAAGGTAAATAAGTGAGGCTACACAATCCATGAACCATGTAGAAAATATTTAACAGTTATTGAATTACTCTTGAAAGTAACTCTTCTGCCCTTTATTTTCATGGTCTGTTTATATGCTCTGCTTAAAATGTTAAATAAATTGAGTTAATCGCATAATTAAACTCTGATTTAACTTGTATTCCTCACATACTGAACATCACAC
Source organism: Aythya ferina (assembly GCF_964211825.1). Classification (NCBI taxonomy): domain Eukaryota; kingdom Metazoa; phylum Chordata; class Aves; order Anseriformes; family Anatidae; genus Aythya; species Aythya ferina. Next base: position 17,078,048 of record NC_140299.1, on the reverse strand, counting down.
AAATGTTTAAGTACCTTGATGAACTGGGGTCTTTAGGGTGTGACTCTAAAATGTACTGTGCAGTCTGGCCCTGAGCCAGCAAAGCTAACATGAAAAGCTTTAAGTCTCTGGAGGATAAATAACATACTCTTCAGCAAACTATGGGATTCTCCCTATTCTGCTACCCTTTTCATTTACTGCATTATTGGAAGAGAATTCAACATTTTGCTGAGCTGAGCTTGAAAACAATTAAAAATCTCATGGTAGTTTCTGTATAAAGTTAAACGTGGTTCAAACAAGCAGAGGTGGTCCAGATAATGTAATATGGTTAAAATTCCTTTTTTTGGGGGGTGGGGGTGGTGTAGGGTGAGGAGTGGGGGCAGTGGGGGCAGGGATTAAGAGGGTGATGATTTGTTTTATGGCTATTCTCACTACATATTTTACATTGCTGTCTTTCGGAATAAAGTAAGACTAAGTACAATAAAAGCTTCTTAACATTCAACATATTTGTTCAATTTCCATGAGTCCTACTGTTCTGTTTAATCTTCCTATTGTATTTTTCCTTTTCTAGAGAAAGTGATTACCCTTTAAATGGAAATATTGAAATTAAGAACAGTGAGATGTTTTGACCCTCTGTTTATTGAAGAATGATGCTGCACATACTATGGTAAGGAAATGCATTAGGAAAATCCTTCTAATTTGCTGCTGCAAAGTGCAGCAGCAACAGGACACTTTTAGCTGGTGTTCAAATTGTGAGAATGATGGGACTCAAACTGTCCTCCATGTGAAATTTATCCTTCATCCAATCAGCAGAAACAACTAATGCACTGGAAGGTGTATTATATCCCATCTACTTCCCAATAAAGTCAGTGGTGTCCAATCAGACACCTATTGTTAGTAGAGAATCTGAAATTGATACAATCACCACATTGATCTACAGTTGTGTCTGTCATTTGCTTGCTGCTACCTCCTCCTTCCTTTCCATCATGCAGCCATTTTGGAGCAGGAGCCCCTGACACTGAGTTTCAGAACACTCTAATGATGAGATTTGTTAGCGAGATCAGGCTAAATAAAGCCAGTTTACTCAGCACAACTCCAAACAGGGGCTAGTGTAATGCCATGTGGAAAGGTAGAGGGTACAATGCTGTGTGGCTCCCAGAGATACCCAAGGAAACACACACCCACCCTAAGCCAACACATACCCACTCTAAGCCCTGCTATGATATCTGGCCTGGAAGCACGGAAGACCAGCTTGATTGTTTCATTTAACACTCAATTGTCTCCGAAATCTGCTGGAGAATCTCCTATTGATGGACTGTTAGTAAGTTGTCTGGCCTGGGAGAGAAAGAAAGGAAAAAAAAAATGGAGAGAGAATTTGAAATATCATCTTCTTTGTGCTCTTGCACTTGTGAGGACAGATGTGTATGGGACAGGATTTCTTTGTTCAGTCTGATTACAAAGCTAACTACATTACCCAATAGTCAGGTTCACTCCTCATTACTAGACAAGGTGGATAGACATACACATATGACAGTGAGTGTCTACTTGAAAAATAGCATAAATTAATTTCTTTTGGTATTAATTCGAAAGTTTGCAGGCAAGGTCATTACACTGAATTAATCAATCTCAGTGTAGAATACTAAGATAAAATGTCAATCTGAAGAAAACTGCTTGAGGTTTAAGATTTTAGTGTTTACACCTGCTACCAATAGGACTTGTGGGAGTATACTGAGACCAGCTCATGTACTGAATGCATGAACCCCAAGCAAATTTGACTGTTATATAAATACAAAAGTAAGTGACGTTATTTCTGATCTTATCAAATGATCTAAATTGGCATCATGTTGTTGTTAATTGTACCTGGATGCAAGCGCCCTAAGGAAACTCTGCTTACTGCAATATTAATAGTCAGTAGTAAAAAATGTTGCCATTAAAAATAAATTTGTCTTAGCATAAAAACCAAATAAATCTTCCTTTTTATCCCTGAAGATGTAAATATCTTAAGATCTTAAAGATACTATTTAATTTGATCATTAACTGCTACAGACCCATAGTCTTTCAATAGGTACAAAACTCTTGTAGTTTAGAAATACTACATGTATGTTTGTTCCAGTAATATTAAATATGTTAAATAATATATAAAACTATTTAAATAATATAAATATTTAAATCAAATATGTAAATAATATAAAAACATGTATAATATAAAATTATTTTATATTAATAATAATATTAATAAAATGAAAGATAAAAAATAAACAAACCAGAATGATGAAAGTGAAGGACAAGCAAATACTTGTTTTCCATTTAAAGTCTATGACTTTTTTCATTACACAACTGGATGTCACAAAGCAAAAGTTAAAATGCACAGAAATTAACATTCACAACAAAATAGCTTTTTTTTTTTTTTTTTGGCTTCCTTGAAACGTAGATTATGGTTAGTAGCAGTCACTCATATGAGTCACTCATATAATGAGTGACTGCTACTGCTTATTTGGATCATGTTAAATGAAGTGTTTCTACTTGATTCAAACAGATTTGTTCTAGGTTCCTGACAAACTCCTGACACAGTTTGAAAGAAACAAAACCATGAGTTCTCATTGTCCCTCCCCCGCTCCCAAACAGATTTGTTCTAGGTTCCTGACAAACTCCTGACACAGTTTGAAAGAAACAAAACCATGAGTTCTCATTGTCCCTCCCCCGCTCCACCCTTGTCTTGTAATGCATTTTGAAGAAGCTTTTGTGTTTTTTTGTTACTTTCTTCTTCTTGGATAAAAAGAAAAGAATCAGAAAATAAACTCTACTCAAAGACCTGATGGCTGCATAATGTGCTTAAACCATCCATCAAATGAACAAAAAAACAAAGAAACAAACAAAAATTCAGAAATCCCTGAAGGAGGAAAGAGAGAAAGAGAGAAAGAAAAAGAAAGAAAGAAAGAAAGAAAGAAAGAAAGAAAGAAAGAAAGAAAGAAAGAAAGAAAGAAAGAAAGAAAGAAAGAAAGAAAGAAAGAAAGAAAGAAAGAAAGAAAGAAAGAAAGAAAGAAAGAAAGAAAGAAAGAAAGAAAGAAAGAAAGAAAGAAAGAAAGAAAGAAAGAAAGAAAGAAAGAAAGAAAGAAAGAAAGAAAGAAAGAAAGAAAGAGGGAGGGAGGGAGGGAGGGAGGGAGGGAGGAAGGAAGGAAGGAAGGAAGGAAGGAAGGAAGGAAGGAAGGAAGGAAGGAAGGAAGGAAGGAAGGAAGGAAGGAAGGAAGGAAGGAAGGAAGGAAGGAAGGAAGGAAGGAAGGAAGGAAGGAAGGAAGGAAGGAAGGAAACACAGCACTATTAACCTGGATATAAGAGAAACATCGTCTCTTTTTCCATACAAAATCTGATTCTGTCAAGGCAGCAGCCAGATTAAAGAAGATGGGAAAGTGAATTTAAATCAGATAGAAAAATCAGTATAACAATTTTCCCCCCTTATTTGGAGTATGGCACTGACTATTAATGTTTCAGAAATATATTATTTGCCTTTTCATTGAATCACACATCATTTTGTCCCTGCATAATTTGTAACAAAAAAGAAAAAGTGTGTAGCTATTTTACTAAAACTGTGTTGTCCAAGTGAGTACCACAGGTACAAAATGTTGCCTTTTTTTTCTTCCTGTTGTTTCAACGCTACCTAATGACTGAAAACTGAATACCAAGTACAATCATGAGCACTTAGGGCCCAATTCATAAAAAATGCTGCAAGCTATTTATGCACAAATGTTGCTATTTTCATATGGAAACAAGCTACATAAAGAATTCCCCTTTGTGATTCACCAGCCCTCTTTATGTTAACATATTTTTCCTCAGTAGTGTACATGAACAGTGTACAATTCTGCCAGGGGGACAAGGGCAAAAGCAAAAGCATTTGTAGTTTTCTTACAGAAAAACCTTAACAAGCTTGATGTCTCTCTTCCATCCCACTCCCACCCCACCCCTCAGGAACCAGAGCAACTCTACCTCTTGTAGGTAATTGTCATTTCTGGAAGAGTATATACCTTTTTCTGCTGGCGAATTTTATCAGTATCAGTTATGAGGAAAAAAAAATATATATATATACTTAAAGACAATACTAACAAAATATTTGAATATTCGTCATCTGATGGTGCATTTTTAATCTGACTTGTTCAAGTACTGTTTCCTCAGAAATTAAGCTGGTTTTATTTGAGAAATTGGTGTCTAGCTGACTTAGCCTTTAAACTGTTTTTGTCAGGGGAACACTCCTACTGTAGAAATAGACCCCTTAAAAAGCAGCAAAACAATGATGAAAGATCTCAGCCTAAATGAATGGGAACTATACAACATCAAGTAGTTTTTTCTGGCAAAATACCTTTGTTGTATTCTTACAAATTTATTTTCCCTCTCAAAATGATATTGCTGCACATTGCACAAAGCATCTCTGGGAAAATATATAAATAGATGAAATAAAAGGGTTTGTGAGCACAACCTTCTATCTGATAAATTAATGAAACATATGATTTAAGGAGACAAAAACATGATGTTATCTAAATCAAAAGCTTGAGAAAATGTAATATTTCCCATTGGCAACCTTTTAGTAATGGTTTACATATCTGAAGTATATTATAGATAAAATAATGAGGGCAGAGAAAAGCATTAGGCACAAACTGAAGTAGGACAGGCTTCTACGGAAGACTCTAAAATATTTTGTGGTCAGCGTGCTGTTTCAAAAGGTGGTGGTCCTGTGAAAAAAATATTGATTAATTTTGTGCTTTATTTCTCTGTCATGAATTGAGTATCCATGCAAGCATTACATTAACAGCTAATGCTGTTTTCTCTCCTAATGGGAAGAACTCACAGAAACCGTAATTCTGTTGGGTGAGCTCAGTGGTGAAGCCAATGTAAACAGAAAAATTAAACTAGAGAGGACGGGTATGGAGAAGGTAACCAGCATGACCTATGAAGAAGTGATGCAAAGGGCTGGTTAATAAGGAGCATGGAGGAACATGATAGGATGGGATCATAAAATCAATGACATGGGTCTTGAGTGGAGTCACCTCCAGCACTTGTAATGTATCCTGGAAATGCCTACATAGGAGCATTATGGACAATTCCCCATACACTTTCTGTGACTGCAACATTCTGGGGTGCCCCTCTTAAGTGCCTATTATGCCAATGCACATAGTATGGGGAATAAATAAGGTGAGTTATGTACACACTTCCAGAGCTGTGATCTAATTGGGATCACAGACACCTGGTGGGATGGTTCCCAAGACTGGAGTATTGGAATGGAAGAATACAGGCTTTTTAGTAAGGACTGGCTAGGGCAATGAGGAGGGTGCGTTACTTTCTATGTCAATGAGCAACATTGGTACATGGAGCTCTTTCTGGTGGGGAATGTGAAGGTCAAATGCAGTCTTGGCTAAAGTGACTGTGAAAAAGAGTGGTTTTGGATCCAGAGGTCAGTGATGAGGGCACACAGCAGGCTCAGAACCCTGGATTTCAGGAGAGCAGACTTTGTCCTTTTCAAGGATCTGCTTAGTAAAATGTAATGGGATAAAACCCTAGAGGGAAGAGAGGCCCAAAAAAGATGGTTAATATTGAATGACAATCTCCAAGCTTAGGATACATCCCAAAAAAAGAGGAAATCAGCCAAAAATGTCAGGAGGCCTCCACAGATGATCAAGTTGCTTCTGGCCTAACTCAAACACAAAAAAAATTGGGAGCCTACAAAGGGTGGGAGCAAGGACAGATAACCTGGCAAGAATGTAGAGACATTGTCTGAGTAGCTAAGGAGCAAGTTAGAAAAGCGAAAGTCTTATTAGAACTGAATCTAGCCGAGTATCAAGTGCAACATGAAAGGCTTCTACAACTACCTCAATGACAAATGGAAGACAAGTAAAATGTGAGCCCTCTCCTGAGCAGAACAGGACACATGGTTACATGGGACAGTGAAAAGGCCGAAGTAGAACCATAAAATCATAGAATCATGGAGTGACTTTAAAGTGCATGGAAGGCACTTTAAAGATTGTCTAGTTCCAATCCCCATGCCAGGGGGGGAGAAGCCACTAGATTAGGTTACTCAGGGCCTCATCTATCCTGGTCTTGAACACGTCCAGGAAGGGGCATCCACAACATCTCTGGGCAACCAATTTCAGTGCCTCGCTACCCTTACAGTGAAGAATTTCCTCCTAACCTCTAACCTAAATCTTCCCTCTTTCACTTTAAAACCATTCCGCCTTGTCTTATCATTATCTGACCGAGCAAAGAGTTGTTCTCCATCTTTTTTTTTATAAGTCCCTTTTAAGTATTGAAAAGCTGCAGTGAGGTCACTCTGGAGCCTTCTCTTCTCCACCTGAACATCCCCAGCTCTCTCAGCCTGTCTTCAAAGGACAGGTGTTCCAGCCCCTTGATTCTCTGGACCTCCTGGTACAGCCCCAGTTCCTTCTCATGCTGGGGGCCCCAAACCTGGATGCAGCACTCCAGGCACTCCAGGTGGGGACTCCGAAGGGCAGAGAAGAGGGGGACGGTCACGTCCCTCAGCCTGCTGGCCGTGCCTCTGTTGATGGAGCTCAGGATGCAGCTGTCCTTCTGGGCTGCAGGCAGGCACTGCTGGTACATGTAAAGCTTTTCATCCACCAAAACCAAGTTCTTCTCTGCAGGGCTGCTCTCAGTGGGTCCTTCTCCCAGTCTGAGATTGCTCTGACCCAGGTGCAGTACTTTGCACTTGGACTTGCTGAACCTCGTTAGGTTCACATGGGCCCACTTCTCAAGCTTGTCTGGGTCCCTTTGAATGGTATCTTTTCCTTTTATTGTATCAACTGCACCACTCAGCTTGGTGTCATCTGCAACCTTGCTGAAGGTGCACTCAATCCCTTTGTCTATGTTGTTGATAAAGATATTAAACAGTACAAGTCCCAAGACAGACCCCTGAGGAACACCACTCGTCACCAGACTCCACCTAGACACAGAGACACTGACCACCACTCTCTGGGTGCAACCTTTAAGTCAACTCCTTAGAAAGGTCCACCTTTGCTCCATATCTCTCCAATTTGGAGACCAGGATGTCATGTGGAAACATGTCAAAAGTCGTGCAGAATTCCAGGTAGATGACATTGGTTGGTCTTCCCTTGCCAACTGGTGCAGTCGCTCCATTGTAGAAGGCCACCAGATTGGTCAGGTATGATTTACCCTTGGTGAAGCCATACTGTCTGTCTTAGATCACCTCTTGGTCTTGCATGGGCCTTGACATTGCTTCCAGGAGGATCTTTTCCATGATCTTTCCAGGCAAAGAGGTGAATCTCACCAGTCTGTTGTTCCTCAGGTCCTCCTTTCTACCCTTTTTAAAAATGGGAGTGATGTTTCCCTTTTTCCAGTTACCAGGGACCTTGCCTGATGGCCAGGACTTTTCAAAAATGATGGGGAGAGTCTTGTCAACTACTGCATATCATCAGGCCCCATGGACTTGTACTTCTTTTGTTTCATCAGGTGGTCTTGAACGTGCTCTTTGCTTACAGTGGGAGGGACTTTGCTCCCCCAATCTTCCATCTATGGTTCAGGGAAAAAAGAGACCTGTGAAGCCAGACTAGCAGTGAAGTCGGAGGGAAAGGAGTTGCTGAGTAACCATGTCTGTCATTACCATTTCTCTCGTCTCATTTATCAAAGGGAGTACACTCTCCTTGGTCTTTCTTTTCTGAGCAATGTACCTATAGAATCCCTTCTTGTTACTTTTTTCTATCCCTTGCCAAGCTCAATTCTATCTGTGCCTCAGCTTTCTTGATCCCATCCCAGCACATCTGAACAACATCCATATACTCTCTCCAGGCCACAAGTCCCTACCTCCACTTCTTCTGCATTTTCTTCTTGCACCTCAGTTTGACCAGCAGGTTCTAAAGAGTGGCTGGAAAGCTGCAGGTCGAAAGGAACCTTGGGGTACTGGTCAATAGGCAGCAGATTCTGAACCAACAGAGTGCTCAGTTGGCCAAAAAGGCTAACAGCATCCTGGCTTGTATGAGAAATAGTGTAATCATCAGGAATAGCGATTGTCCCTCTGTATTTGGCATTGATGAGGCTACATATTTTGTCCTAAAATACTGTATTCATTTTTGGGCCCCTCACTATAAGAAGGACATTAAGGTGCTGGAGTGTGTCCAAAGAAGGGCAACAAAGCTGACGAAAGGTCTAGAAAACAAGCCTAGAGGAGTGGCTGAGGGTGCTGGGGTTGTTTAGCCTAGAGAAAAGGAGACTCAGGGAATAAACACTGAATTATGGCTCTCTATGGCTACCTCCAAGGAGGCTGGGGTGTGGGAGGTGTCACTTCTCAAAAGCAAATAGCAATAGGATGAGGAAATGGACTCAAGTTGTGCAAGTGGAGGTTTAGGTTGGATGCTAGGAAAAAAAATGTTTACTGAAAGGGCTTTTGGGCATTGGGATGGGCTGCCCAGGGAAGTAGATGAATCACTATGCCTGGAGATATTCAAAAGACATGTAGATTTGGTGTTCAGGGATATAATTTAGTGATAGACTTGGCAGTACTAGGTTAAAATTTGGATTTGATGATCTTAGAGGTCTTTTCCAAACCAAATGATACAATGATTCTAATCAAGTTTCTGTGTAGGTAGAGACAAATTATCACCAATTTTAAAAAAGGTGTTGTAGAATGTTGTGGCTCAAATAAGCTGAAATCAAGTGTTTGACCTGTCTTTCCCAGGACCCTTGAAAATTAAAAATAGTGATAGCTGCCACATCTATAGCCTTGCACCACTATCTCTTGTCTCTAGATAAACCCTCTGTCTCTAACCTTCAGGACCTCACCTATGAAAATCAGAATTTCATTTCTTCCAATTTTTAGAGAAGGATCTGTGTATAACAGTTCACTTATTCCAGGTGTTTCTTTATTTACCTACTCTACTCCCCTCTCAAAATGCTGCTTCAGTGCTACAGAATGGACAATGAACTCCTTTAAACCAAATGAACAAAAAGTTATTCATAAAATTAGATTTAGCATGAATTTTGATCCACAAAATTTTGAGACAAATGAAAAGTCTGTGCAGAGATCACTAAGAGTCGTCAGTGTGTTGTGGTTTAACTTGGCAGGCAGTTAACCACAGAGCCATTCACTCACTTCCTCTTTTTGGGTTAGGGGGCAGACCTGAAAAAAAGTAAACTCATGGGTGGGACAGAACTGGAAAAGGTAAACTCATGGGTTGAGATAAAGACAGTTTAATAGCTTGAAAAGGGAAGGGAAATTATTATTATTAATAATAATTATTATATATATACACACACAATGAAAAAGAATATACAAAACAACTGATGCACAGTGCAATTGCTTGCCACCCACCAACTGATTCCCAGCCAGTTCCTGAATAGCAGCAGCCCCTCATCCCAGTTGTGTTGTCCAGCGCGAAGCCATATGGTATGGAATATCACTTTGGCCACTTTGGTTCGGCTGTCCTGGTCTGTCCCTTCTCAACTACTTGTGCACCCCAAGCTTCCTAACTGGGAGGGCAGTATGAGAAGCTGAAAAATCCTTGACTTAGTGTAAGCACTGTTCGACAACAAATAAAATATCAGTGTGTTATCAGCATTATTTTTCCACTAAATCCATACCAGCCACCAGGAAGAAAATTAACCCTATCTCAGCTGTAACCAGGACAAGTGTAAGGTCTAAGGAGTGTCCAATTAGTTTAACAGAAGATAGGCTCAAAACTTTATTATTATTATTATTATTATTATTATTATTATTATTATTATTATTATTATTATTACTGTTATTTTTTTTTACTAAAAGTCTATGTGGTCCTATGGAACATAAGAGGACTGGTGGATGAACAATAGAAGACTAAGCTGAGTATTTTTAAATGCATGGAATTTGAACCTGACTCTATCCCTAACCGACTTGTGTTTGAAAAATGTTCAGGCAAAATTTCATGTATATTCTGACTCTTAAATTCTTGCCTAGGTATCCTTATGAAAAGCCTACCACCTTAAGTGGTTGTTTAGATTGAAAATAAACACTATTCTCATGGTTTATAACATCTTTATAGTTAAAAATACATGTTTGCCTTTGTAGGGAGAAATCTCTTGCAGCCAAAGCTCAATTAGAATTGAAGATGGCCAGTATTATGTGAGACAATAACAAAGTATTTAAAAAAAAATAAATATGTTAACCAAAAGAGGACCAGAGAAAACATGGTCTATTACTTGATGAGGACGGTCACCTCACAAACAGGGACATAGACAAAGCAAAAACATTTAATGTTTTCTTCACCTCTTTCTTCAACACCCCTGCTGGGCCATAGGACCCAGCATACCCTGAGTTGGAGGATTGAGACTGTGGAAATGATAAATTCCCAAACAACCTCAGGGTTGTGTTGGATTTGCTGCTCCAACTGGATGTATATATATCTATTGGGCCTGATGGGATTCATCTCAGGATATACAGAGAACAAGTACAAGAAACACATGGAGGCCATGGAGTGTCTCCAGAGAAGGACTATGAAGCTGGTGAAGGGCCTGGAATGCAAGTCCTATTAGGAGCAGCTAAGGGAACTGGGGTTGTTTAGTCTGGAGAAGAGGAGGCTCAGGGGAGACCTTATTGCTCTGTACAACTACCTGAAAGGAAGTTGTGGGGAGCTGGGGGGTCAGCCTCTTCCCACATGTAACTGCTGATAGGACTGGAGGGAATAGCCTCAATTTGCACCAGGGGAGGTTTAGGTTGGAATTTAGGAGAAGTTTCTTCTCAGAGAATAGTGAAGCATTAGAATGGGTTGTCCAGCGAAGTGGTCACCATCCCTGGGGATGTTTAAGGAGATGTTGGACTAGGTGCCTGGGGACATGGTTTAGTGGGTGACATTGGTAGTAGGGTTGGGCCAGATCATCTTGGAGGTCTTTTCCAACCTTAATGATTCTATGATTCTGTGATTCTAAGATGCAGGACTAGAAGGTCTTTTGTACAATTTTGCAAATTATACTACATTAGGAGGAGTAGTTGAGTCTGTTGAGGGTGGAGAGGCCTTTACTTGCCTAATGACCATCTAAAAAGCTGGGCAATCACCTACCACATGAAGTATAACAAGACCAAGTGCCAGATTCTTTACCTTGGAAGGGACAACTGTGGATATATACACATAAAATAGTTTTCATACTTACTTTTAAAGTCATAGTATTAATCCCAATATGAAAATACATTATAGCTACAAGCTAAATCTTGTACTTTTGCAAGCAAACCTGTTTCCAATGGATTTGTCTGCTGAGAATATTAAATGTACAAGAATAGCTAGCAAAGACAAGTACTTTGTTGCTTTAAGAGTAAATACCAAATATACAAGTCCTCGTTTCTAACGGAAAAGGACTCTCAGTAGCAGCCTGATACATTTCAGGGAGGAAACATAAGAGTTGCATAGCACTGAAGGAGATCAGCATTTCAGCCTCTGTCTCACAGACACCTTGCCTGCCTCACATCCTACTTCTGCAAGGTATTGTGTAAGCAGATTTATACTTTGCACTCCTGGCCAGTCCTGGTGACAACAGAGCCTTCCTGTACTTTTACAAAGCATTGGACAGTCTTCCTGGACCTTATAAATGGCTGGGGGATGTGAGTAATTTCTCTGAGTAGCATTATATGTAAAATTCTTTAACAGAAGAACTGCTCTTTGGCACAGAAGGATTTCCGTTTTCTGTTTGGGCATCCAATATAAAGAAAATGAGAAAGCAGAAGCACAAACTCATTATGATCTTGGATAACATCAATACAAATGAAACAGTTTAAAATATTTCAGAATCCAGGGGAATTCAGCCTTAGTGACCCAGTTTTTCTCAGATGTTTCCAGATAGTAATTCCAATGGTATAATTTCTTGTTTTACAGAAATATCTTATGGCTGGCACAATTGTAGTTCACTTTAATAATGCTCTTGAAGAACATATCAAAACTCTCTCTGACAAATGGAAAAACACAGATTCTTCAAATATGTCTGTTAGTGTATAAACTTGTATCCCATAAGAAACTAAAATCTTTGCATTTTTTTCTAGAAGATGTATTACAGGTCATGAACTATCTTTAAGTGTCTGATATAGAAGATGGTGTGCCTGCCAAGATTTTAAGTGATATTTTTCTTGAGAAATGCAGCTGTTCGTTGATTGCCATGCTTAAGAGCTCTTCACTTTTTGTCCAAGGCAGGAAAAATCTTTTATTTATTTGAAGATTTACTCTAGGGGTCCCCTCTACTCTTCTGCATATATGAAGAAGTTGTCATCCTGTCCTTTGAACTGATCTTTCTATAGCTGAAAGTGACTGACCTTTGGAGTCTTGGAGTTACACCTCACCTGTGCTGCACCCCCTTCCTTTTTTTTTCTCCTTTCCCCACCATTCCCACCATCCCATTCTCTCCCCTCCTTTTCCTCCCCACAGCCCAATAAAAAGGCTATGTGTCATGGTCACGTTTTGACAAGAAATTAGGATAAAAACTCAATGAAGTGCTCCAGCAAACAGATCTTCATAGCTTGAAGAGCAACAAGCTATTTTGTTAAAGGAATAGCAGTTGTTTGAGGACTGAACTGGAAGCAGGACAGGCATACATGCTCAGTCAGCAGTGACAATTTCATTCTGGTGAAAGATCAAGCAAAGACCAGCAAAGGCTGTTTTCCAAATGTGAATAAGCATTCATGAAAAAAATAACTTGGTGACTGTAATGAACTCTGTGGCTGAGAGTGGGTTAAACATGGACATTTTTAAGATCTTTCATGAAGACTGGAAGATTCGGTCTTTCACTAGTTTGTGTCTGATACTCTGCCTCCACACTTTAAGAAGCAGAAGCAGAAAGCATGCTCTGAGGCAAATGTAGGTCAACTAATATCAGCATTTGTATCATTCACAGAAGCATGTCCTGTGGTGGACTCTTTTCCTCATTTCTCAGCAAAGGTTACTCAGGCTCTCATCTCTTTTATATTCTTCTTTAAAGAGCACCTTACTTAGATTTTATGTTTTTCTCAAGACTTAGATCTTCCAGGTTGCTTGCAATTGTGTTTGTGAATTTTCTTGTATCAAAGGGTACTGTAGTACATATGCTTGGTAAAACACTCCTGTAGAGGGAAGTGGCTTCAAATAATATTTATTTGAATTCTAACCTTGGTTCATATCAATAGCTACAGCAGATTCATGTCAGTAGCTACACCACTGAAAATTTCATCACTCCTGTAATGAACATAGAGTATCCTATGTAAAATACCTTATCCCATACAATTTATCTGGGAGGTTATTTACTACGTTCTCTATTCAATGAATAGGGCATAGTGCAGATGATAATTATCATATGTGTACATACATATCTTTATAAAACAAGACAATTTTTAACTGATTTCTTTAAACATGAAGAACAGAAAACTCAGGCTCATGGATAAGGTTGGGACTCAGGACACAGGGAATTACTTTTTACTCAATTTTATTTTGCCTTATGAACTTGTATTGCTCTATATTAGTTTGACCAAACAAAGGCATAGTCTATCAGTGGAGCAGTTTTTATTGTCACTGGTGGCACTCATATGGAAAAAGAGAAGCTGCATCTTTCTTTCCCCTTATGGTTAATCTGCATTTCATTAAGGTTACATTTATAATACTTCTCAAAATCCATATACCTGTATCAACCAACATTTCCATTTTAGTTGTTTATTTTTTTTTTCTCTCCTTTTTGCACTCTACTCTCTCCTTTTCTCCTCCCTATTCTGAAATATTGGATCACTAACAAGAGCATTTTTTGTGTGTGTGTTGATATTGTGCCCCTCCAGAAAATGACAGTATATTGCACAGATATATTTGGTGTCTGAGGTAAGGACATAAAATCACAAAGCAGCTGATGCAGTGTTTATCATTTTAACACTTCTAGCTGAAATAACAAAAGCCTTTTTTTCTTTTTTCTTTTTTTCTTTTTTTTTTCTTTTTTTTTTTTTTTTGCCTTTTTTATTCAAAAGAATGATATTTAAAGGTGTTGATGTATGTAAATCAATAATTTATCAACATGTTCTCTTTCTCCACTGCCAACCAGATGCTTCTAGCTTTGCACTGCCAGACAATGTCAGCTGCAAAGCATAATGGCCTTGTGCTCCTCGTAGAAATAAGACCATAAATATTTAAAAAATCTTTCTACAGGAAATGAGGGGGAGTTGGGATGAGGGTGAGAGATTTTGTTGATTTACTGTCAAAGTAATGCAGATCTACATATTTTATGGGTTAGTTTTATCAGGAATGGAGGCAGGGATGTTGCACTTGTTTTTTTATTCCCTGATATGACTGACAAATCCAAATCTTTTAATGGCAATTTGTTGAAGACAGCTAGTGAAGTTTTCTAGGGGATGGACAAGCAGCAGAATGTTCCTGTAGTATTAGTTGGCTTGGCAACTAGTAAAAGACATCCATAGGTTTCAGGTTGAAGCCTAGCTGAAAATCCATTTGACTCCTAATTTGACTCCTATCTGCAAAATTTTCCTTTTGTAAAAGCACTGTATATATGTGTGTGTGTGTATATATGTATATATACACATACATGTATATATGTTATTAAAGAAGTATGTGCATATATATATATACATACATATACATACACATACATATATATACATACACATATATATAGACACACACATATATACACATATATATATATACTTTTTTTTTTTTTTTTTTTTTTTTTCCCCCCCAGGGAAGAATGCTGAAACAGTAAGTAAAGTTGTGGAGCTTTCTGTTTCAAAGAATTTCCAAAGCACAATATTAATGATTCCAGGAAGCAGAGGCCTAAGACTGTATTACTGGCACTCTGGCACTGTACAAAACAGAATATTACCAGAAGACCAGTAAGGACTGCTGAGGCCTGGGGTAGTGCAGAGAAAGATGAGATGAGACAGAGGGGAGGAAAAATGCTGTTATCAAATTTTAATAAAGTAATTATCATGAGTCATCACAGACAAATGACTAATTATGCTTCATCATTATATATTAAGTAATATAAAGTTTATTCTATAGAAGGAATCTCATTTGCTACTTGGCAAGTTCATATCAAATGAACACACCCAATGGCTACACAGTAAAGGATGTTTATTAAAAAGAGACTAACATAAGAAAAAGTATCTTGAAAACTAGTGTTCAAGTTTTCTGCCCCTCACCCAAAAAAAAAAAAAAAAAAAAAATATTTGTCTCTGATAACTTTGTGAATATAGGAAACAGAAAGAATTTACCACTTTGTGTATTGTTCTCCCATAGTCATTGGTCTAATCTGTGAATTGTAGTAGGGATTCAAGTTGCTGTGTAACCATTGTACTGGATACACATTTGGAAATAGATTAATTTGGAGTTTGTTTCTTTTAATTTTTATTGTTTTCTGCAACCTTCCCCTTCACAAAAACAATGATGAAATAGCTGTACCCACTCTGCAGACTTACTTTCTAAATTTAAATGGGATAGAGTATTATATAACATATACTGTTAATAGCCTGTATCTTCTTTTTCAGTATAAAAAAGTATGCAAATACCCCTCTGAAATCCAGGATAATCACATTGTTGAGGACTGCTGATTTCAATATGTTTGAACTACTGCCCAAATGAGTAAGGTGGGAGGTGATGGAGAAAGAATGTGATTTTTTTTTATATATGTGCATATATATATATGTATATGTATACAAATACAGTGAATGAGTTTTTGTCTGTTACCAATTTATATAGGATGTTTGGGAATTTAGTATAATGCATTTTCTTTTTGAGTAAAACCTTTTTTTTTTTTAAAAAAAAAAAAGAATTTGATTACTACATCTGTGCTCAGAACACTAAGATTGACTATACCATTTCCCCTTTCCCTGGACCTCCTTAGGAAACCAGATGTAAACCTTAAGGGTTATCTGGGTTAAAAACAATTGCAGTAAACTGTACAGCAATGGGTAACCTGGCTCTAATTAAAGTTAAAACTTTGTTCCTTTTCCCCACCCCCAGAATTTTGCCTGTGATCTTTTCAAATTTATAGCAGGGAATAAAAGAGAATTCCTGCTCAACCTATTCCTCTTCACCTCCAAATTATGAATATATTCTCTTCTCTCTTCCTGGATGTGATAAAGCAACAAATATGTATGCACTTACATATGACTTAAAAACTGAGAATTGAATCACAAAGTTTATAACTTTTCTCTATTAATAGTGGCATTTGCTATCCTAATATTACTGTTCTGTGAGTTAATATGCATGGTGTCAGTAAGATCTCTCTTCAGCCAGACATCCAGTCTCATCTCATATTTTTGGATCTAAACAGGTGTCTCAGAAAAAAGGGATTCATCCTACAACTATTTGTTACTAAAACAGTTCTCTAGCGGTGGATGCCACTACCAACCATAAAGTTGGCTAAAATGTTTATTTTGATGCTTTCTTACTTGGATGGCTGGCATGCAGATCATGCATTTACATGCAGAACAGGTGAGGGCTGGTACAACTCTGATGTCCTATGATGTCCCATTGACATATATTTTGGAAGCAAAGGGTCACTGGCTACTGGTACTGCTTAGATCAGGCTCTAGAACATTTTATTTCAGGAGGGAGAGAAGGCTGGCCTAGATGTTAACTGCCCCTACAGCTTGTGATTGTCTGTTCTTCTGAGGGGCATTCATTTGCTTGTTTATAAATTCAGTGAGAAATCTGCTTGCATCTACAGTATTTCGCTATTTTTAGCATCAAATGCTTAGCAAGTACTCTGCGTGCATACTAAGTTCAGTATGGCTAAAACTAGCCCTGTCATAGATCCGGGAGAAGGTAATGACAAGAACTTCAAAATGTTTACTCATTGTGTTATAAGAATGACAGCAGAGCTCAAAGTTATTATTATTTTTTTTTTTCTTTTGGGGCAGTAAAATTTCTTTTAGGCAGCAATGGATTTGAGTCTTGGATACGTTCTCATATGCCATAGCACTTTCAGTAAATGGGTAGTTGGAAAACTAATGTGAATCCAATTATATGTAATTTTATCTTTTGAGTGTGTGTATTTCCCCTTTATTAAGGGAGTGATGGGGGATTTTTGTCCCTATCAGCATAAATTACATATCAAGGAGAAAACAACTTGTTTTCTTGATACCCATTAAATCCATTAATACTTCTTTGGAAAAAGACATGCTTTGAAGAAACAACCATCTTATTCCAATCTGAATCAACAACACTGAAGGTAGTCCATGGGTTTCAGCCTCCATGGCTGACAGCCCATCTATAGTAACTAGGTCACAGTGTGTAGAAGATCATCTGCTTAGTTACAGTTAACTCCTTGATTTCATGATGTCTTCAGTATGAAAATTATGTCAGCATGTCATTTTGAGTGCAGGCATATGGAGACTGTTACACCAATTTGAAATCTATGTTAGATTTCACCAATACTAAAATTCTGGAAAGCCCTAATTAAGAATAAAAAATATTAATAATAAAGACACAGGATCATCTAGCTCCATGCTTGATTTGGTAATTAAACTTCATTCTCCCTTTTTCTATTCTGCAAAGTTGTTGACTGATTTTCAGAAAAGGGATCTTAATTTTATTCTTTTTACCTACAGTGTATATTTAAGTTTAAATTTTGATGCAGGCTTTCTTTCAAGATACTCCTACTGAAACCTATTAGCTGGATCCACTAAGTGGAAAAATATACTCAGAATTAAATATCTGTACTTGTTATATATTTGTTGTTATTTTCATATTTCTGGTTCTCGGAGTCCATCTGCGTTTTCATTTCATACATGAATTGGAGGGATTTCTTCATTTGAATTACTAGTACGTTGCTAGGTGTCTTTATGGTCAAGGTATGCAAGCAGGTTTCTCTATCATGGACTCCTTTTTCCAGAAAGGATAAGTGACACAGATGCTGACCAGTTTGAATGGCCTGTTATATTATTATTGCATGGTCAATTAAATCAACTATAGGGAAGTGTTAATATGTACCTTGGTTTCTTGAATAGTAAGCAGTACTGCTTTATCTCCAAAGAGATAACAGAATAGGTGTGGGGTTTTTTTTGTTTGTTTTGTTTTTAAATAAACTTTTCAGATAAACATTTTAGAGGAACATTAACATTAAATATAATCTTTAGACATCCCAATTTCAATTGGCTACTCATTAATAACTGTATAGGTAAGTGTTATTCAATGTAAAGTATACAGATTTCTTAAAATCATTTGTATTTGTGTATTATCTAATCATGTGTGATTTAAGAAAAATGATTTAGAAGAGCAAGCAGACTTAAACAAGAGAGATCACTTTAAAAAAATCCTTCCACTGCAGATGGTGTTTTCCAACTAATCGTAACAGGGAGAAGCTATTACTTTATTCTACAATAAAATTGATACTTTGAAGGTTAAAGAGAAATGAATGGTAAAACTGACTTTAGCGACTTCTTCCCAGCTTAATCCCCCAGATGCAACTGCTCTCCATTTTAAACATAGATTTCATTTTTAATTAATAAATATCAAGCTGTCCTAAACCTGCTTTCAACACAATGCTCCCAGTCACACTTTAAACTTCAGTTATCCCTTAATAAAAATGTAAGCTGTGTTAAAATCTCCACCAGATCAGTCAATCACATACACCTATTTTTTTCTGTTCCAAATCAGAAAACTACTACACAATAAATCTTTTTTTTTTTTTTTTTTTTCTTTTTTTTTTATCTTCTTGCTCTGTCCTATTATAAAATTTTAACTGAAAAGATTAGGACTGACAGACTGAAAGTGCTGTGTGATCACATAGTCTATATTGTGACTCTGAGGGTTACAACCAGACATAGTGTTAGAAAAAAATTAAGTAAAATTTTGCCTTGGAACCTGGTGGTTTATGGGTGGCCAGAGTGGGCCAAAACCAAGCAGGACCTCCCTCCTTCTGTGGGCCTCCAAATCAGAACTGAAGTATCCAAACTAAAATTTGCAAGCTCAGAACCCCCCACCCTAGGTATGTGTAGATGTGGTTAAACTCACCAGGTATCTTTTGATGTTTTTGGTTACAGATTCTGGCTCATAACTGCCACCAGGAACTTAATACTTGTGTCCTGATTGGTGTCCAGTATCTAAGTCTTCTTTTGGCTCATGTAAATGTAAAAAAGTACGTTTGCCCATGAGGAGTAATTGCCTAAAGTAACCAGTAAAATTAAACTAATATTCACATTTTAAACTAATATTCACATTTTAAAGAAAATGTACAGCATTGAAGAAACTTCCAGGGTGGAGTGTAGCTGCATTTCCTGAGCATTCCCTAGGTTCCAACCTTAGATTCTGTCGAACTAGGTGTGCTGGTGTGCTAACTCTAAGGAACAGTACAGACTGTAGAGCAGAGTGGAGACACCATGGCTAAACTCTGTGGTAAGATGAGGACTTGATTGTTCTCATGCCCATCGAGACTGGTAAGCTGCACATTTGCTACTCCAAGCCAATGATCTGTCATGTTTTTGACAAAATGCTGTACTCTAGTGAACTTTTGCTCATTATAATATCATTATAACACCAAAACATACCTCCAAGGTGTGACCACCCCTCACTGAGCACGCCCTCTGAATTTCTCAGAGCCTATACCTTTAAAGGAAGATGAGAAAACTTTTTACCAATCATAACCCAGATATGCTTGACTAGTGTCACTCAAGCTCTACCTAAAAGATAGAAAATAATATAAATTGACTTAAGAGAAAGGGGACGTTAGGGAATATACCATCACGAGGACCTTCTGACTTCTGGGATCAGTAGACGAGCTGAGTCTCTCTTCCCCTCACCCACATTGGAATGTTGTGGGGTAAGATTTGAATACTTGGTTATACCAGGCGTCTCCACAGAAACTTAGAAATCTCTATAGTCTTTGCACCTTTTAACATGTTAATAGCCAGGCTGTGTACTTGTGTATTTCATGCATGCTAGCTTGCTTTTGCAGACAGTGAATTTGTCACCAACAATCCAAAGAGTCTGTGTACCTGTTGCTGTAATAAATTGCACTTAATTGCATTGTTCCTAGCCATGATAGTTCTCAATTAATATGACTAGGGAGAGGGCCTTGTTGGTGAATCCGTGACTGTGACAGTTCAGTACCCTGAATCCAACTGGACCCATATCGGTTAATACATTGGTGAATCTGTGACTGTGATAGTTCAGTACCCTGAATCTGACCAGACCCATAATGGTTAATCAGCAACACCCCTTAATGGCACAGCCCAAATGAATGTATTCAGTGATATCAGTTAATGAGCTTACAGTAATGGAAAACACTTATTCAGAACTACCTTGAGACTTTCTACATGATACCATATTTTGATATATTGGCATGTCCCTCAGGGAACAGAAAGAGTGACAAAGAGGTATCGGAAGCATTTAGGAACTTGGAATTTAAAAAGTAACAGAGAAGTTTTTAATCAGTCTCAAATTTCTCAGTTTCACAAAAAGGCCTACTCAAGCATAGAAATCCTTTACCAGATATTTTGAACAACTCCTTGATGTGGAAAAGTGGACTTTCAAAATCATGACATAGAATCAGAGAATCATAGAGTATCCCAAGATGGAAGGGACCCTTAAGGATCATTGAATCCAACTCCCGGCACCACGCAGGTCTACTCAAAAATTCAGACCATATGAATAAGAACACAGTCCAAATGCTTCTTGAACTCTAACAAGAATGACTACATCCATGGGGAGCCTGTTCCAGTGTGCGACCACCCTCTTGGTGAAGAACGTCTTCCTGATATCCAACTAGAACCTCCCCTGTTGCAGCTTGACACCATTCCCTTGGGTCTTATCACTGGTCACTAAAAGAGAATAGATTGGCTCTTGTCCCTCCACTGCCCCTCATGAGGAACCTGTAGAGTACAATGTGGTCTCCTCTCAGACTCCTCTTTTCCAGGCTGAACGGACCAAGTAACTTCAGTTGCTCCTCATACATCTTCCCCTCTAGGCCCATCACCATCCTCGTAGACCTTCTCTAGGCACTCCCCAATAGTTTCACATCATTTTTGTACTGTGGTACCCAGAACTGCACACAGTACTCGAGGTGAGGCCACACCAGTGCAGAGCAGAGCAGGACAATCCCTTCCCTAAACTCGCTAGCAATGCTGTTCTTGATGCACTCCAGGGTACGGTTGGCCCTCCTGGCTGCCAGAGCACACTGCTGGCTCATATTCACCTTGCAATCAACCAAAATCCCAGATCCCTCTCTTCAGGGCTTCTCTCCAGCGTCTCATTGCCCAGTCTGTATATATAGCCAGGGTTGCCTATTCCCAGGTGCAGTAGCTGGTACTTACTCTTGTTAAAATTCATGTGGCTGGTGATTGCCCGGGTCTCCAATTTGTCCAGATCTCTCTGCAAGACCTTTCCACCCTCAACAGAGCCAACAACTCCTCCCAGTTTAGTATAGTTAACAAATTTGCTCAAAACATCCTCTGGTTCTACATCCAAAATAATTATAAAAACATTGAAGAGAACTGGCCCTAAAATGGAGCCCTGGGGGAACCTACTAGTGACTGGCCACCAGCCTGATGTAACCCCATTTGCCATAACCCTTTGAGCCCTGTCCATCAGCCAATTGCTCACCCATCATATGATGGTTTTTCTCGCTGTGTGATGGATATTTTATTCAGTAGGATCCTATGCAAAACTGTATTGAAAGCTTTACTGAAATCCAAAAAGTTACATCAGCTGGTTTCCCTTGATCAACTAGATGGGTGATCTTATCATAAAAGGAAATCAGATTTGTTAAACAGGACCTACCCTTCATTAACCCAATTTGGCTGTGACCTGTAACTGCATTGTCCACCAGGTGCATTTCAATAACTTCAAGGATTATCTTCTCCATAATTTTACCAGTCACCAACATGAGACTGACAGGCCTGTAGTTACAAGGGTCTTCTTTCTTGCCCTTCTTGAAAATTGGTACAACATTTGCCAGCTTCCAGCCTACCGAGACCTCTCCAGATTCCCAAGACCATTTTAAAATAATTGAGAGAAGTCCCACGATGACGTCAGCCAGCTCTTTAAGCACCCTGGGATTAATCCCATCCAGACCCATGGACTTGTATGGATCCAGGTGGAGCAGAAAATCACACACGCATTTAAGGTTTGCTAGGAGTTTATCATTCCCACCATCACAGTCCTCCAGCTCAGGGCACCTGGCGTCCCAAAACCCATCATCAGCATTGAAGACAGAGGCAAAGAAGGCATTAGATGTCTCTGCTTTGCCTATGTCCTTTTCTGTGAGGTGACCATCCCCATAGCAGACCTATGTTTCTTCTGGTCCTCCTTCTTCTGTTCACATACTTTTAAAAGCTCTTTTTATTGTCTCCCACAGAGACAACAGTCAGCTCAATGAAGAGACCTGGTCAGCTTCAACTCTAACGGCTTTGGCTGCATGGATTTTCTCCCTACAAAGACAAACAACATCCCTGTAGTCCTTCCATGTTGCCTGACACAGATTCCAGCAGCCATACACTTTCTTTTTTTTGCCTAAGCTCCAGTAGAAGATACCCAGTCAGCCAGGCCAGCCTTCTGCCCTGCCTGACTTCTGATATTTTGGAATTACCTGATTCTGTGTTTTTTAGGACGTCATGCTTAAAGACTGACCAGCACTAGTGGACACCAACGCCTTCAAAAGCAGACATTATGAGAAAATATTTATTACTGTCATTGCTGTTGCTATTAGTAATCCATTTTGTTTAGTTATGCCAATACACTATATTTATTGTGTATATTTAATAATATAGAGAGTATATTCACTACGATACTGTGTACATGTATATATACACAATGCAACTTGATTTGAAACAGTTGCTTTACATTTCTGCAAAGAGATAATTCATATAATAATGTGAATTATTATATAATAATAATTCATATAATAATGTGAATTATAAAATTTTATAATGTATTATAAAATAATGCTTTTGAAATGGTATAACCTTGTCCATATTTCATCATCAATAGAATTTTACTCTTTTTAACACTCAAAGACTAAAGATACTCTCAAAGTAACTGAGTTTGGGAAAGCCACTGAAAAGTGTAGACAAACACACTGGGATTTATCAGCTGTTGAAAGCTAAAAGTATAAAAATGCAAGCTAAAAACAGTGTATACATTTTTAATAGGTTTAGCTGCTGGAACAGCTTACAGAGAACTGTGGCAAATTCCTAATAATCTGAATCTTTTTTAAAATTTTATTTCTATTCCTCCACCCCCACAATTGTGTGTTAATATTTAGCTCATTATTGGCTAATAAAATAATTTTGTGTCCTGTCCAAGGCATAAAATGAAGACAAATTAATAGTACTACTAGCTATGTTTAAAAATATATAGTAGTTATATATATAGTAGATTATGACTAAAAAACATTGATTAATTAACATCATGCTGATTTTTATGTGCTTGCAGTATAATTTAAGCCATACATTTGAGCTCCTACTTTTTATCCTGAGATCTCATTTGGCAGTGAATTTCCAGAGTGATGAGTAACTCAGATATGACAACTAGGGTGAAAGAGAAGGGAAGGGAAGGGAAGGGAAGGGAAGGGAAGGGAAGGGAAGGGAAGGGAAGGGAAGGGAAGGGAAGGGAAGGGAAGGGAAGGGAAGGGAAGGGAAGGGAAGGGAAGGGAAGGGAAGGGAAGGGAAGGGAAGGGAAGGGAAGGGAAGGGAAGGGAAGGGAAGGGAAGGGAAGGGAAGGGAAGGGAAGGGAAGGGAAGGGAAGGGAAGGGAAGGGAAGGGAAGGGAAGGGAAGGGAAGGGAAGGGAAGGGAAGGGAATATAGTGAAATAAATTGAATATGAGATGAAATGCAAAATATCTTTGTCAAAGATAGATCATGTCAGATTAATCCCGCTATTCTGGGTTTTAAATTGCAGTTGACACAGGAGATGTGTTCTATGTAGTCAGTCTAGATTTCAATAAAACATTTGATATGGTGCCACAAGGGAAATTACCAATTGAATTTGATAATATGGGGCTAGTACAAGAACTTTTAAAGTGGATAAAATGAGCTAAGTGGAAGGTGATAATGGATTAAGCTGCAAAGGGAATTACTAGCTTGGAGAAATGTAATTCCATGAATAACCTAATGACCCATTTTGAGACCAGTCTTATTAAACACTTCCTTCAATGCCATGGGCTAAAATAGAATGATAATGATGGCTTATGACAGGAATTTTACAGGGCATCATCAATACAGGACTTGACTGGACTATTATATTAGAAAAATCACATGATGAATAGCATCCTAGAGATGGAATTTATTGCATCGTCATAGGAAACTTGAGGACAAATATTTTCATAAAGATGATTGCACAGAAGAGGGTGCATAGTACAGTGGATAAGACTATCAGTATTTAAAAAGCTGAGAAGGAGAAGGAAGGGGAAGGAGGAGGGGGAGGGGGAAGGGGGGTGAGGGTCAGGGGGAGGGTCAGGGAAGGGAAGGGAAGGGAAGGGAAGGGAAGGGAAGGGAAGGGAAGGGAAGGGAAGGGAAGGGAAGGGAAGGGAAGGGAAGGGAAGGGAAGGGAAGGGGAGGGAAGGGAAGGGAAGGGGAGGGGAGGGAAGGGAAGGGAAGGGAAGGGAAGGGAAGGGAAGGGGAGGGGAGGGGAGGGGAGGGGAGGGGAGGGGAGGGGAGGGGAGGGGAGGGGAGGGGAGGGGAGGGGAGGGGAGGGGAGGGGAGGGGAGGGGAGGGGAGGGGAGGGGAGGGGAGGGGAGGGGAGGGGAGGGGAGGGGAGGGGAGGGGAGGGGAGGGGAGGGGAGGGGAGGGGAGGGGAGATGGAAGTGTAGAAATGGAGATCAGCAAGTCTGATAGTGAAGAACTGGCGGCCAGATTCTTGGACTTAAATGCAACTTACTTTGATTTGGGCTCAGCTTGGTCTTAAGGACTCAGTGTGTATTATTGTTAGAGAATCTTAGCTGCTTTCATGAGTGCATTTTTGTGTTTACTTTCAACCTAAACATCACCCAGTCTTTACACTCCAAAAGCCCCTATGATTTCAAACTGAAGCACACCTAGCAAGGAGAACCAGTTTTCTTCAAACTGCATTTTCAGTCTAAGAAAACACTGAAAGAAAGTCTTGTTTAGATACAGAGGATTATATTTATTTCTCTGCAATACATGTGAAAGTGAGTGTTAACTACTTAGGTTAAAAAAGGATTTTTAAACACACACAAAAAGAACTAGATATAAACTGGGAAAAAAAAATGAAGTAATTGAAATTTGCTTACAATTTGTCTGAAAACAATAAGTTAAAAAAAAGTATTTAGAAGACATAGAGATGGTTCAAAGTCATTTCAAATCACATTATAAATCCTATGTTTAAGTTCTGTGAAGTTTGTTAGCCATAATCTCTGGAAAACGGGGAGAAAATAAAAGTTCTAGTAATGTCATTAGTGGAGGAACGGGAAACTAGCAGCACATGCCTGTTTCAGATATTTATTTATTTATTTATTTATTTTTTTTTTGAGAGAGAGAGAGAGAGAGGTAATGCAGAAAAATGCAAAAGTGGGTGAAAGTAACAAAGAGCAATTAAATGTGTATTTATTCACTCTCTTCACATGAAAACTTTCAGGTTTGTATTCAGGGACACAGGTTCAAGTGACATCATATTGATCTATATTGAACTATTTGGTCTGAATAATAGTTATTCTTGGTAAGAAATAAAACAATGCTGCCGCAAAACTGCTGAAGCTTGTGATCTCTTGAATAAATCATAAAAAAATTGGATTTTGTTCAGTTTTGTTTGTTTGTTTTGTTTTGTTTTTAATCTAGATTTGATATGCTGGAGGAAAAAGACCTGAAAGATAAAATAGATTAAAATCCTTATCCTGTTACATCAGAGGAAGGTTGTTTTGACTAAGAAGAGTGACAAAACTGTATCTGTAGTTTTCTTGAAAGAATTGGAAGAGAACTTGTTAATAAGAGAGTATAAACTGACTTTAGCTGTGCTATCTGCAGTGTAGATGAAGTGCACACAAGTAAATCTACTTTATTTTTTCCAAGTGTTACCAATATGCAAAAAAATGCATGTATATACATTGTGTGCATAACAATATACATCTACTATGCATATTATTGCTGTGCACTCCTTTTGCTGTGGTCAATTTATATTTCATATCTTTTACCTAGGGATTTGTTCTTGGGAGAAAAGGACTACTCGGTCCATTAGCTGATCTGAATTTATGATGATAAATCCCTTGATGTTCAGCCATGACAGGAATTACTCTGCTCTAATGAGTAATAAATGTGGATAAGTCATGTGTCCCTATGGATTTCTTGGCCAGAAATTGCATTTAGAAGAAGGCTAATTGTCTTAAATTTATCCAAATTCAATACAAATTTTATTGTCACTAATTGCTTTTCCAGGTTTTGCAGCATTAAATATATTTAAATGTATTTGTCATAGTGCTTTTGTGCATGTGTAATACTTAAGAATAGCACCAAATGCCATCATATTTAAACATTTCAAATATTTCTGTAGTTTGGCACTAAGTCATTATGACTTGGAACACAATTTTCCATTTTTAATACCATAACAGACCATGTTTTAAAAATTATATTAATGTTTCTGTCATAGAAGGTGTCTTTATGACACTTGTTTTGTAATTCTGACATGCTTCAATTACCATGCCAGAGATATAAACAGGGGATACTGTAATCAAATGACACCTGCCAGTGCCACTAGAGTTAAGGTTGTGTCAGCATTACCATGATAGACCACACTTTACAGGTGCTTTCATGTCAAATGGTATAATTCACTCCAAGCTTGAACTATAGCATGGACAGCTTCACAGATTTAAGCTCTGCATAAGTGTTGTGCAAGACAGAGAAGAGATTATTATTATAGTTCCAACAATACATACAGGATGACAAGAGATGCTGCTGTACTGGTCCCTGTTCCCAAGATGCAGCTCCCAAGGCCCTTGCAAACACTTATATCGCATATAAGTGCTATTGTTTAGGACTACTAGTTATTGTAAAAAATAAAAGCTATGATGTGCTTAAAAAAGATGGTTATATTAGTACATGGAATCATCATCTGTTTGACAAGTATGTTCAATGCATACTAGAGATAATGTGGAAAACCTATTGTAGGAAGTCTGTTACAATTAGGGTCACAAATGTTCTGGAATACATTGAAGTTAAACTTTATGCTTTTGACACCAATCTTTCACTCAATTTTATGGCACATTTTTATGCAGTCAGAGGAAATATGAAAACTTTCAAATACATGGATTTTTACTGTACTAAAACCATCAATGCACCAAAGTCAATTGGGACAGGTTATTTTTTTTTTATTTTTTTTTTTACTATTTTTGCTTTTCTGTTAAAACCAGGTAGGGTTCTTCCTTCCTTCCTTCCTTCCTTCCTTCCTTCCTTCCTTCCTTCCTTCCTTCCTTCCTTCCTTCCTTCCTTCCTTCCTTCCTTCCTTCCTTCCTTCCTTCCTTCCTTCCTTCCTTCCTTCCTTCCTTCCTTCCTTCCCTCCTTCCTTCCTTCCCTCCTTCCCTCCTTCCCTCCTTCCCTCCTTCCCCTTCTCTTCATAGCCTTTGCCCTTGCTGTAAAAATGATTGTTTTGTGACAGAAATGACCAGTTTGCTGGCAGAACTCTTTTCTTGCAGGGGTCTGGAATAAGCCTGTTTATTCTGACCTCCTAAACCAAGAGCAAAGGGTGCAGAACTTCAGTCCCTGAGAATAGGAAATGAGTTGCTGGGACTTTTTTTTTTTTTTTTTTTTAGATATTCAGGTTGTAAGTCTGTATTTCACTTCTTCCAGTCTTACTTATGGTCATAATCTATGTGGTTAAGTGAAACTAGAGATGCCAAAAAGAAAGAAATAAGGATTGACTTACAGGCTGGTGAAGAATAGCATGTTGCAGTCTTTAGGGTCCCATCTCTGTGAAGGAAGTGGGCAGACAGAGAGCCATAGATAGACCTTTCCTTTCCCTGTCCCAGAGAAGAAGATGAGTGTCAATGCTCAAGCTTTGATGAGTGGCATCCCAAACTTTTCATCTTCCAGTGTATCTGGCCCATTGAGCTCTCACCTACCATTCATTTGTGTCCCCATTTGGGGATGTTTCTAACTGTATTGGTTTGCTGTTTTTGAGAAGGGGTCTTTCACCTTTGGCCTGTTCTCATAACCTCTCAACTGGTTAGAACTCTGAAGAGGTATGTTGCGTTGCCACAAACTTTGCAAAGCTGAATTCCTTTCCTGGTGATTGAGGAGTGCTCAGCTGGGCTTTGTTTCAACCAATGAGTAAAGTCTAATTCAAAGAAGGGGAGAGTTCCTATCTAGTTCCATTGAAGTAAACAGTGCTTGTTTGCATGTTTAAGAACTGGAGTTGTTTAATCTAGAAAATGAAAGACTGAAAGGAAGCATGATAACACTCTTTGTGTATGTAAAGGCCATTGTGAAAAGGAAGGGAATAATCTGTTTGCCATGTCTATAGCATATTGCACAAAGAGTAATAGGTTTACATTTCACTAAGAAAGAATGTTGGATGTGAAGAGAAAATTTTAAATACTGAGAATAATGAAGCAGGGGGATAGGCATGGGAGGCTATGGGGGTCTCCATCATCTGAATACACTGGTGTAAGGAATCTTATTTTAGGGAAAATAAGATGACCTAGGTAATCCCTTCAGGCTTCTTTCACTATTTTTAATCATTCTTTCTCTCTGCAGCATTATGAAAAACAGTTTAGAGATCTGTATGCAATACATTATACTTAAAAGTTCTTGATACATATGAATTTGAACCAAATGTACACAAAATACCATGTTTTACTTGTACTTTCATTCTTAAATTCTGTCTTCTTGTATTCTTTTCATTGACGAAAACAAGCTTGTTCCCATTGGCTGGTCAATGTCAATGTGCAGTGAGAACTTTAAGTTGAATAACATTGTCAAAATATCTCAATCTCAGTGATGAAAAAGGTGCAGGTATGCTCACTGTAACTATTGGATGAATAATAACTATCCTTTTTATATTCTATTTGTATAGTTCAAATTTTTTCATCCAATATCCTGTATCAGAACACAACTATTTCTAATAATGAACTTTTTGTAGTATTCTTATTCCTTTGGTCTTCTACTTGCAGTCTGTTCAAAATTCTACCTCTTGTTTAATTTATTACTGTTTCTGCTACTCTCATATTACCCTTTACTCAGGCAACTGCATTGGTTACCTCTAAAGCTGAGAATCAACTTCAAAATTTTATTGTTAACATTAAAGGCTCTTCAAACCTTTCGCCTTTCTATTTGCAAAATCTGGTTCATGTTTATGACCCCTCTTATAATTTATGTTTGGCTTCTGACCTGTTTCTCCACCATCCCTACCATTTTGTGTGTCAAAATATCAAGCTTCTCCTCACTTAACACCACTACTTTGGAAGTCTTTCCCCTTGCAGAATTTTACAGCTGAATCTTTCAGAATATTCATCTCAGAAGTAAACTTTTTGCTATTGCTTTCTGTGAGAATATTATTAAGAAGTGCATTTAATGCCCTGTAGTTTCATCCTCCTTTGTTATATTGCTGTAGTCTGGTATTTGAGGGTCAGACATTAATGCACAACAGAGTAGCTGTGTTTATGAATATTCAACATATACAGTTATCATCTACATTTGTAATTTAATTCCCAGGCATGATACACACTCATACAAGGCCATAAGTGTTGTCCTAGAGCTGTTAATGTCCTGTCATGAAATAATACTTATACAATTTGAGTTGTGGAATGAACATAATCTGGAAAGGGCAAATGAAGGAAGTCAAACATAGAATTAAGAAGCAACATAAAGATGAAGGATTACAATTTGGGGAAAAAAAAAAAAAAAAAAAAAGTTTGATTTATCATCAATAAGTATAACTTAGTGTGCAAACCAAAAATGTTTGATTTCAGAAGCAAGCCAAAATCATTTAGTTTCTATGTGATGATGATGATATATAAAAGCACAGCTAAAACAGAATTCTAAGAAACCTTATGGTTTAATGAATGATTTTTTCCATAAATTTCCAGGTTACTTCATAAATCAATTTACATGTGGCTATCAGTCAACATGGAAAATTTCAGTGGAGTGTATATGAGTTCTGAACTAGTTGTAGTTCTCTACAGTGGGGTTTTATTTATATGCTTTCTTCAAGGACACAGGTAAAAGAGAACTGCAAAATGTACAAAGACTCGCTCGTGTGTCTCTGGATGCCAGCAAGGTAAGGGTGACTATGGAGAAAAGATTTGGTTGCCCAAGTTTCATCTCCATATCCTCCATTCCTCCATCTTACCTCCCTTGTATGTTTGTTTTTGTGGCAACAGAAGCAAATCTTGGGCAGTCATTTTGGAATGGTAAAATTCAACTTTGCTTATATAACAAAAAAAGTTCTTAGATTGTGGCATTTTGTCTGATTTATTTTTTTTTCCTTTTTTCCAAAAATATATTTTTTAAAGGACTTTACCTTGCATTGTTATCAAATGATGGAGATCTGAATTGATATGTATTAATGGTGTATTTCTGTTTCTCAATTTCATGTATAATTTAGGTTTCCAGCTTGGATCATATATTATGTAGTCCAAGTCTATTTTTTTTTTTTTTTCTGAGTCTTCTTGCATTTAAATTTATTTAATTATTTCATTATTTCAAAAATTACACTGCTTTCTTAAGATATTCAGTATTCTTTCCCCATGATCACCAGACTGACTATGCAAAACACTGTACTTAAAGAAAGAACATTAATACTTGTATGGTAAAATTATACAAGGAAGTCAAAGCTTATCTATATAACTATTAAAAGTTTTTGTAAAAACAAAATATTTACTTATTAAATATCTTCATAACATGAAAATCAATTTTATCTGTTATTCTGATACAGAATCAAGCTTTTACAGATTGAAATAAAAGTTTTCAGCTTGAGTCTGAAACTATGTTAAATGAGCTTCTCGGTCCCATGTTGCTTTTTTTTTTTTTCCTTGATAAGAGGACATTTCTCTTTAATTCTCTTAATTTACATAATCTATACTTCATGGGCATGTAAAGATTTTCTTTAAAATATGCTAAAAATCCCCTATTGATATATTCCACAAGAGGGGATCTGGGCTGTTATAATGAAATATACTGGCCTAGTGTGTTTGTTTACAGGGAGAAATCTGATATGATCTGGTATGATGACTGTCAAAACCATTATCATGTGTTTGAAACATGCCTGTGCACTTTGAAGCTGTTTACACAGTTTGAGTAGGTGCATAGACACAAAAGGTTGAGTAGATACAATAATTTCCTGATCTACACAAGAATTCTTTAGCTTTATAGTTCTGCAGGTGATGCTGTAAACATGTCTCTGTCACAGAAAAATTGTAAGAAAATGCAATGATTGGCAAAGGAAATATTATTGTTATTATGAAATTTAGCATAAATGGGTGGCTTTGAGTATAAAACGCCCTCCAGTACAACAGCTAAGTAAAAACAAATATACTGTCAAAGTTGTTTCAAATGTATTCTGGTTCTCTGTTGTTTTCCTCTTCAATCTAAAGGTGAACCAAATAAGTACTTAGTTGCATTCAAGTCTGTAGTTTTTGATAAAATCTGGGGCACAATATTGAATTTGAAAACATATTGTTTAGTATATTTGACCAAATCGTGGCCATTGACATCACATGTTCTTATCTGTGTCCCAATTTTCTAATCTGCTCACTGAGCTATTATTTATATATTTTACAAAATGTTAAGTCTGAATTAATTGACACATGATTTTGGCCTTCCTTCATATGGCTATGAGTTTGGAAAGAACAGTGAGCTCTCCTGGTGGCCACCCCTTCTCTGAAATGGAAATACAGGTTTGCAAACCTTCAACATGAAAGTCATATCCCCAGAAGAATAATGCTGAAGCCTTTGTGTCTTGAACATAGAGGCCCAGATCCTCACTGCTTTTTCCTGAATGCTCTGGGGTAGCTGTGTAAGCCTAGAATTTTCAGGGCAACTTGGACAGATCCAAGTACCTGCCAAATCCTTGGTAAGCTTTCATTTAAATATCTATGGGTTTAATTATCTACAGTTGTTCATACACTGTACAACTGTATAACTCCCTGCAAACACTGAGAATTTCATAATAATGATTTATAGGACAGAAGTGTTACGTGCACAGCAAATACAGAGGGACCGTTCTGGGCACAGAGTAGGGTGGCAAGTTATGCTTCCCAATGAGCCCCTACTTACAGCCTCAAACTGTTCCTGTACATTTCACTATTAGCTTTTGGTGATTTTATTCATGATACTGGAGGGAATTTTGTTTGAATCATTTCCAGAAATGCACAGATATTATTTAAATAAATATTTTTATTTTATAGAATGAACTCCTCATTAAAATAAATAAATAAATAAATAAATAAATAAAATAAAATCTGCTATGCAGTACGATCATTCATTATTTTTGATCTGAGACCTTTAATCACTTGTCTGCAAAGTCAGTGATGTAATTTTTTTGTGGCAGGAGAGTCCACCATGCACAGAAAGGTAGTGACAGATTTTGTTATGCCCATACTTACTAACAACAATGGGAAAGAACCTTGCTGGGGAGCTGAAGCATGGCTGACGTGTCCTGAGATGTCTGATTGCAATAATGGCTCCAGGTGACAGTTGACAGCTGGCACTAGTTAAAGAAATGTTTGGATTGCTGAATCAACTGCTTGCAACAGAGTGGTATAGAAGAGCCTGTTCTTTCAGCTGCATTAGGTCTTATTGTGGCTAATTAAATCTTTTTCACTCGAACCTGACATGACTGCTGTCTTCCTGAGTCTGCAGACAGTTTCATTTACTGGCTTACAGAGGTGTACCATTGCATTAAAAATAATTGTAATAATAATGAAAATTTTAAAGTTGTTATTAGCTGTTTCATTATTGATCTACCTAAAAAACAGCAAGTAGATGTATTCATTTTGTAGTTCCAAATTTCTGCTGACCAATAGCAATGATATGCAACTGCTGTCACCTCCACATTTTTCTCTTTCACTTTGTTGTACACTCATGTGCTGAATTTAAAAAAAAATATATCCATAATATACATAAAGCACATTCATGACATGTATATTCACCTCCTGTGAATGTGAGGCACTGTGCAGCTTAGAATAAAAGGCACAGAGGCAGATGAGAGTGGAAAATGGGAGCGAAGTCCAGAGTAAGGAGCGACGATCTACAACCTTCTCTGGTAGGTGCCCCCTGGTAGCTGTTTATTGTCAGTATAGTGAGAGACCAAGTGTGCTTCTTACTTTGCACCAAGTAAGAAGCAGGACATCGCATATCCAAGAGGCTATTCTGCACCACTGTGCATCAGCTTTTAATTGTGCTCTGCAGAAGTGGTTAGATTTCCTGGAAACCAGTAAATAAAAATGTGTGTTTCACCTGGGTATTACCTACATTAACTCTACTGAAGTTTAGATGTGTCATTATTTTAGAGGTAGGGGCTAAGCTTTGAAACTCAATATTTTGAGCACCCTGAGTATGTGGACAGGTGAAATACAACATAAATATTACAAAAACACACTGCACACTGCAAAATAAAATGCATTTACCGAAGTGCAAGAATGGAAGCTGAGCAGTAAACCAACAGATCATTAAGCATTTTTTAGGTCATGAAAAGAAGACTACCTTCCTGATTTCTTATCAAGTTAGTTTAGAAAACATAGTAAAGACACTACAGTTCCATGGACCAGCCTTTGAGCTCACAATCTCACAGTCCAAATTTTAGGATCAAACACACTAAACTGATTTGCCATACTGGTCAGAATGGAAGTGGCTTGCATGATAATTTGTGTGATATTATGTTACTTAGTTTTAAAATGTACAAATATCATCAGGAAAAAAGGGGGGAAAGTGGGCGGATGTTTTTCTATCCTGTAAGATTAAGCAACCTGGAATAGCAGATACAATTCAGGGATGATACTTCCATGCCTGTAACTCTTCATATTCTATTTGTGTTACATTTCAAGTGTGTAGTTTTGCAACTCTTGAGTTACTAGAACTGAAAATGTAAATGTAACTGAATTTGGTCCACACTTCCTTTTTTTCATATTTTTCATTTATTTAATAATGCTGAGTAGTGTTTTTTTAGAGTACTCCTGAAGTAAATCTAGATAAGTTGCTCTTGGTTTGTATATTTGTATGGTAATGCTTGCCAAAATTTCCTAAAAGTCACAACCAAATTAGTTAAAAAATACAGTCTCTGAAAAATTTTGATGAGAATTATATGCCGTAGACACACACATGACTTACTGATGGCCCATAGTAACTTTTTATGTGGTTCACTTAGCTTGTGGTGCTTTCCCTAAGCCCTCAGATGGCCTTGCATTTGCCATGTATGTGTATAGACTGCTGGCATATGGTAACTGAACCCTTCATGGCTTGAGTTTGATTTAGTTTCCTTCCTTAGAAGTCAAACCAACTGAACTACTACCACCTTAGGTGCATGCACATGTATTATTTCAGTTCAACAGTTTTAATGTGATTTCAGTTATTTTCTTAATTCAGACTAGCATTTACCAAATGTTTCTTTATGGACAATCTTTAAGAAATGGTCTGTCTTACATTAAAAATAATTCTGATTTTATTGTGTTTCTATTTCTTTAAAGTTCTCTCTTTGTATTTCATCTTCTAATTGTGGATAGTTTCTTTGTCATTCTCTAAGGTTGAGCTCCTTACATAAATTACCCAGCTGTCTATATTTCTCTTTTACCTTGAACACGCATGGCATACAGTCTCTGCTGGTTTGGGATTAGTGCAAAAACAAAGGTTAGATTGTTAATTTGGAATGTTCTTGTAAATATTGCTGATAAAGCTGTGCCAGGTTCAACTCTATGTATTCTGCAATGTATTCGATTTAGTTGTATGGGGAAAAAAAAAATCTTTCATTTTAAAACTGCGTTCTGCTTTAACACTTGCTGTTGTCATTCCCTTTTTGTTATCATTCGATTAATGACATACCTTTAAAAATGTTTTTATTTTTTTCCATATCTCTAACAAACACGGCTGCTGTTGTTCAAACTTAAGGACATCTGGAAAAAAAAATCTTTAAACATAATGAAAGAAATAGGTTATAAGTTAATCACAGTTGTACAAATTTTTAATCTATTTTCCCCCCATACTCCAAATGCAAACTAAGACATTTCTTGGTGAGATGTCACTGTATACTAATCACATTTTTCTTATTAAAATATATATTCAATTAACATAACTCTTCAGTATCAGATGGCCCCAGTGAGTTTAATATTCTAATATACTTTACAAACTGCTCCACCTGGATTATCCACCAGCAGAAAATTTTCTACACAGCAAACTTTGGAGGAGTGGCTCCAAGCTCTCCTGCATACTCTCACAGGCACTCCAGTGCTGATGTTCACAGGCTCCCCCAGGCCTCTTCAAACACTGACAATCTGCCCAGCCACTTGAGGCACTGATGCAGAACTACCTTTTTGCATGCCTTCAGGACAAATGCTTTTCAGATATGGAACAAAATAGTAAGAATCATGCTCATTAGCAATGCCCTATATGTATGGCTAGTGCTAGCTTAAAGATAGAAAATTAAAAATAAAAATAAAAATTATTTTGTCACTTAATCACAAGAATAGTGTCAAAAGATTCTGGAAATAGACTACGTGTGAAAGGAAAGTCCCAAATTGCAAGTGGAGAAATGACAAAGACCTCCATTTTCCTGACAACTTCCTTGGGGAAAGGGAACTGTTCTAAGGATGGGTTAGGCAGCATTGACAGCTTGTCTGTCTGATTTGTGTAAAGCACAGTGCCTCATTCATCTTGATATTCTCTGTAATTTTTTCTAAGGAAATAATTAGCAGAAATGTTAATTTCCATATAGTAGTGGTCAGATGACAGAAAAAAAAAAAAAAAAAAAAGAAAAAAAAAGGAAGGAAAAAAATCTCATTTTAAAAGCTAGAAATCATGTACTTTTAGCAGAATATGGAGTAAACGGATCTCTAAATAATACAATTTTTCAGATAATACTGCCCCCCAAAAATTAGTTTTCTTATTCAGATCCATGATCTAGTCATATTTATTTTCTCTGAACATTTAAGTGGTCAAGCTTGTCAAATTTGAACTCAGAGGTCTCAGTATGCATTGAAACCAGGAAATTAACTGCAGGTAGGACAATGAAATTCTGAAAGGTTTTTTGTTTGTTTGTTTGTTTGTTTTCTAAAAAAAAAAAAAGTAATTTTGTAGATAATTTGTCCTACGTAATGATTTGTAGAAAGATTTGAGACTGTAGACGTGCTAAAATAGCTGCTTGGCACATCCTGACAGATGACTTTCAAAGGTAATGCATGGATATGGATATTGTACCACACTGATTTAACCTGAATAGGGAGTACTCATAATATAGTATATGCAGATAACTCATGAAGTTTGCTTAACAAGCTTACATTTGAATTCATGTCAGAGCTTGTTGAAAAATAAAATAACTTCTGGGTGGTATTTTTTCAGGGCCTTGGAACTTGGAACTTGGAACTTGGAATTTCTCTCTTCCATTGATCCCAAAAGTTAGCTGGCCCTAGGTCACCCTGCAAAGCAAATTTATTACCTTCCCCTGTCTCAAGAAATCTCTTAGGAGAGAGATGGCGTCTGTGACCCATTGTGAAGGATTACTGGGATCACATCAGATTTCACTGATTTTTGCAAAGTTTACATATATCAATCTAAAAGTGTTCTAGTAAAAGAATTCTATCTGATATTTCTATCTGAATTCTTTCAAGTCTGTTCTCAATCACAGCATACAACACTTTTCAATGAATGTAATTTATTAGTATTTTGTTTGGTTGCACTGAAGCTGTGTCCTTTGATGAGAACAGATCTGTAACATCTGTATAAAGTTAATTGAATTTCTTGATTATCTCACTGAAGGTAAATAAAATGACCTTTGCACTAAGTGGAAATCAGAGAGAATTTCTTTCATAAATAATACTATTTTCTTTCCGATAACTGTGCATTGCTTGAATTTACCTAAATATTTCCATAGTCCTGTTCTTTTTTTTTTCTTTTTTTTTTTTTTTTTTCTGTTGTTTTCCTGAAGTTTATTTCTTCTCAGGGGTATATCTCTGCAGTCACAATATTTTTATTTTTTTTAAAAAAAAAAAAAAAAAAGGACAATATCTGAGTTCTAAGCTGTTTAAAATGAGAAATATGTTAATGCATATATATGAAGTAAATACTTTAAACTGCTTTTAGTCTAGAAGACATAAAACAAAATGGCTTAAACAAACCTTACATAATGTTTACGGGGCAGGATAGTGTTAGTTGATGTGGTACTTCATGTGAGACACAGAAAAAAGTAAAGAAGAGAGCTTTTGAAAACACTTATTGACTTTGATCAGTTTCCACTGAAATTAAACATTGAGCATGGTAGGTATAAAATCAAGTCATTTGGTAGTCCCACAACACAGATTGTAGTAGGATCATAACATGAGATGAGTTCTTGTAAAATAATCAAATTATTTTTATTAACTGACCCCTGAAAAAAAGACCAGACACTCTCCCTTACAATTCTGTAGTACCAACACCATTTTTTATATTAATTTTTCATGTTCTTCATGTGTTATTTTTATGATACTTGTTTAATTCACTTTTTGCTTTCAAAGCTGAATCTTGAAAGTCTTTCAAATTCATTGGCAAATGCACTCATTAGTATGCTTCCATCAGAAACATCCATATGAATGTGTTGCTCAGAATTGGTTAAGATGAAATTTGATATGAAATATGGAAATAGGACTACTTGCCAGAGAATCCTGCGGTACTTTACCAATTTGGTTTCTACAATGCTATCAGTACCAATTCCCTTCTTCTGTTTATAAAAGTCAATTATTCATTGAAAATCACATGATATTGGTCATCTGAATTTGCTCTCAAAACTGGCTGAAGTATAGAAGCATGGTCTAAAAAGCACTTAAATGAATGTATCACTTTAGGAGCTTGTTCCTGTGTCCAGATAGTACCATAAATAATAGCTGATAAATAGTTGCAGAGATTGCCAACTGGGTAATATTGAAATATCCCAGGAAAGGGACTGAGATGTAGCATATAGACTAGAGGTATGATGTTGGAAGGGATTCTGGACTGTTTTCTTCTGGACTGGGTCTCTCATTGTGCTTAGTGTGGATGGGAAGAGCTTGTTGTGGCCCTACTACAAAAGACCATCTGTCATATGGAGAAAACGGAAGTGTGGCACCCTTGAGCAGTGTCTCTGACATTTATCTATTTGGTACAAACAGCTGCAGGATTTGTTGTGAAACAAGATGTTTCACAGGCTTTATGTCTAATACAGAATTTCTTCACCAGATCTGGCTATTTCTGATTCCTTTTCACTGGCAAAGAAGCAGATTTTTTTTTTTCAGCAATGGATAATTTGCAAATAAAAGGAGAGTGAGTGTGTCTAATACATTATTTCATTTATTTGTTACAAGAAAGCCCCTATACCTGCACAGGAATCCCAGTTACCATATCTGCTTTAAATATTTCTCTAAATATATATTGGCAAGTTATAATCTTTATATTGGAAAACTTGAATATGTAGGTTTGTTTCTTCTGACATTTGTGTTCAAAATGTTATACATTTATACTTTCATAATTTCCATTAAGGATTTTAGGGGTATACATATATTATTGTAATAAAGATACCGATGGAATAAATATGCATTATTTGAACTTTTGAAAAATAATTGCTGTATTTCTACAAACAAAGCAATTCTCTTTGTAGAGGATTGCAAATTTTGGATTACTAATATTCCTACTTAAAAGATTCTTACTCACTGTGTATGTTTGTACATGTTTGTGTCTTCCTTGATAACCAAGTAATTTTTTGTCCAATAATCTCATTCTATAGTTTAAAGACAAATAGGAATACTTTATTCAATTTTCCTTTGGTTGGAATTGCAAGGTTGCATAATCTGCTTTCAGAATCACATATATTGTAGGCAAGCTATACAGTGAAAAAAAAATAAAAATACATATATATAACATTGAAGGGATAATTAAGGTTTTCTGTCCAGTCTTTCTCAGTATTTAAAAGGACCTAAAATTGAACTTGTTCTCTCTACAAAATGTTTATAAGTTTCTAAGTATGCTTTATAAAACTAATATTTGAACTAAACTCTTTTATTAAAAACAGGAAAGCTGTTTTATTCAACTCTCTATTGTAATTATGAGTGAAATTTGGGATAGTTATGGCCATATATAATTTATACTTATTTATTAGATACTTAAGAGATTATAAAAACATAGTCAGAAATTAACTTTTTAACACAAAATGTTATTTAATTAAAAAAAAAAAAAAAAAGAAAAGAAAAAAAGAAATAAGGAAAAGCACAAAGCTGCCAATACATGTAGTCTTTACAAAAGACAATTCAAGTCAATTTGTTTCTGCTTTAAGTACCGCTTTATTTCAAGGTACAAGGCAAAGAATTAATGTTGCTTTAAACCACATGTATTTGTACTTTCTTTGCCAGCGATTCTTAAAGACATGACTCTATAGTTCTTTGACACCTTTAAACTAATCCTTTTTCTCTATCTCATATTATAACGTAGAGACATGTCACTGATTACACAATCCTAGCATTGTCTTTCTTATTGGCATTGCAATATGGTCAAAACTGGCACCCTCAGATGGAAAAACGTCCTTCCGGTAGACACGCTGGGGTGGAAAAGTATCAAATCAGCCTCTTACTGCTTCCGTGATTATACACATTCTAGGATACTTGTTTATATTTTTGTTTGTTTGTTTGTTTGTTTAGCTATTTTGCATTCTGAATCACTCTCCTTCCAGGTTTCCATAGCAACTCTTGTACAGCTTGATTATTAGAAAGTTCTCTTTAATTGATCCCTAATGTATAGCTTAATAGTAACTATTAAAAAGTCTTTTGTTTCCAGGTCATATTTAAGGTTCATATATTTGCATAAAAACATCTCATTAGCTCAAACCAATCATTAATAGTAATTTTCTTCTTTTATTTTTTTAATAACTAAACCGTCATTGAGGTTTTCCAAATAGCAAATATTTATAGCTTGTAGAAAAGGGCTTTCTCTGGGAGCCTAGGCACTTTGTTTCTATGAACAGCAAGAAAATTATAGAGCTTCAAAATTTTGATCACATAATACAAAAAGAAGGTGTCTTTTTCTTCAATTGAAATTTAAATAGACTGTGCTAACTATAGGCCAGAGGCAATATTTACTGGCAAAGTTGCAGTGTATTAGAACCTTGTGCAAATATGAAAAACAATGTAAAAGTAACCAATAATAACTGAGAATTTCCCTACCCCCATTGTCAGCACAAAAGCCACAAAATTCTTTCACTAACAGCAGCATTTTCAGTGCTTACATGAAATAAAGTCCAGTATAGACACATAAAATTTGGTGCAAATAACATGTAGACATTACTATTTACTTGACAATCAGACAACCAATTTGATATCTATGATTGTTAGATGAAGAATTTTGATTAATTGTATGTTTCTCAGAGAAGAAATTCTGATCACAATTGCAGAATCATGGGAGCGTAAAATAAGTTTTACTTGACAATATTCATTGTAAACATATAACTCAGTAAATATGCAGTTTACTTCATTTTTTCATGTATAGAATAATTGAAATATACATTTACGTATACTGAAAATGAAATACTTTTTAGTTAGGGGAAATAGGAAGAGTGGGGGAATCAGCTTTCACCAGTGTAAAAGTGCTGTATTTTCCCCTGATCTTCTATAACCTTCATAGGCAAACTTTATACCATACTCTAGAATGGTATACTCTAGTTAATACTGAAAGAATAGTTTTAGTATGGTATCAACAAGACAACATGTGTAAATATAGGTCACACCATCATGGTAAGCTCCAGAAAAATGTAGTTAGCACATATAATGTTTTTGTTTTTGTTTCTTTTCTTTTTTTTTTTTTTTTTTTTTTTTTCTGTCTTGTATCCTTGACCTCTGTGTGTCTTTATAGAAACTCTAATAGCATTAACATTATGCTACGATTAAAAAGCTAGACAGCACAACAATGCTGCTTGACAAGATATTTTTACAATCCTTTTTGATGTCATTCTGTTGGGATTGAATGTCCTTT
Organism: Aythya ferina; assembly: GCF_964211825.1. NCBI lineage: Eukaryota > Metazoa > Chordata > Aves > Anseriformes > Anatidae > Aythya > Aythya ferina. The sequence continues at coordinate 17,037,016 of NC_140299.1, read as the reverse complement.
GAACTCTTGCAAATTAAGTGCATGTTCAGTGGATGTATTCTCATATGGGATCTCTTTGTGTTATCTTTTAGGTCTCTTCTGCTGTTTGGAGTGAAGGATTGGTTTCCATTTATCCTAGTACCTATAATTTTGTTAAATAGTAATTATTTATGAATAACATGGATTTCAGAAGTAGGTTTAAAAACTGGATTTATTATCACTTAGCAGCATGTTAAATGTATGTTTTAAATAATTTGTATAAATTTTATGCAAGCTAAGCTGATAAAAATGCATGAGCTTTTGTTTCCTGTACTATCTCTATCAACTAATATCAGAATTTAACTATAAACATGAATCTAGCCTGCAGTATGTTAGTAGTGTAAATTTGTAGTGCTTGCATTTTATACCTTCTAGTCATGTTATACAGGCAAAACAAAAGAAAAGGCCTAGAGAATGTAAAGTTCAATGTAAATTAAAAATGTGTTTTCCAGAAGAAGCATCAAAGTTCTTAAGGGTGTAAAAAGAAGGGCATTATTGTAGCATGGGCTTCCCTTTTGAAACTAGATTACTGAAGTTGAAAAGCAAATAGAGTTATTTTTTCTTTAAATCTCTCTCTTTAAGTACAGTAAGACTGATAGGAATCAACAGTAGTGCAAGATCACTTTCCTCTGAGCAAATCAAACCCAAACCAAAAACAAATGCATATTTATTGTATAATGTTGCAATCAAGCTGCATTTGCAGGATGGAAAACAAAACAAAACAAAACAAAAACAGGAAAGAATAAACAGAATTCCTTAAGAATGTCACAGAGGGAGATGGAGTGGAGTGGCTTGACACTAACAAGTTCCAACAAGTCAAGAAACATCAACTGGGATTAAATCAGATAATAAAGGAACCAAGCAACCCAGTGACACTTAGATCTATGAGCCAGTAACAGGATGTCTGTGGTTAACCTGCAAGGTGATTTCTTTGCTGAAGAAAAAAGATGGAAAATTGAAACAGGAGCTGTAACTGCTGATAGAAAGTAGTAAAGCCAAGTTAGGTTCTGGTGGCTGTACTGTTTCACTTTTCCATGCCATTGGAGACATGGCAAGTCGAGATAACAGGTAGGATAGATGTAAAAAAGGCTGAAAGAAAATGGGAGAATGTGGAAACTAAGATCAGTATGACAAACTGAAGGGAAATTGAGAGGGCTATGTTTAGTTTATACACCTGTAATAGGTATTTTGCTCTTGATAAGGATGAGAAATGTATTTAGACAGAGATTAACTTACATATAATGCTAGAATGTAGCAGCTCTGAGAAAACAAACAAACAAAAACCCAGTTTTATGATGATGCATTTTTATTGCATAAAAAAGATAGTATTAAACATTCAAAAGATAACACTGATTATGCTTTCCATTAATCCAGGTTTGTGCATCCATATTAGGATATATTTTTTGCTCATGAGCTTGTACTGTACTTTTTTTTTTTTCCTGTGTGAACAAGTTACCTGTATGTACAAAAGACAGTATCTTTGATTTCTTCTCATCATTTCATGTAATATCTTGTGTTTTTCCAGTGGACAATTCATTCTCTTCAATGAAGACAGACTTTTTCCAACAGTCATCAGTTTAAGTGCATCACAAACTTTACTGGCTTAATTTGTCAGGTGAAAGGCTATTATTTCCACTTTATGAGTGCCAAGCTAAGGCCTAAGGAATTATTTTCTCAGACAGATTTCTATTTCCAGGGAGCTGAAAAAAGATTAAGCTCAAGTGTGTTGACTTGATTTCAAGCTCTGAAAGCACGATCTGTAGTGGGCACAGGCTTTTTCTTTGTTGTTTTTGTTGTTGTTCTGTTTTCTGTTTGCTTGTGTTTTGTTGTTGTTGTTGTTGTTGTTGTTGTTTTGTTTTGTTTTGTCCATTTCCTCTTGTACTGCACCTTCTGTTTCATCTATTCCAACCAATGCTTCCCCCATTTTTTTTCTTTATTTTAGTACTGTCTCTTCATTCTAATCTAATCTTTTTAATGATGAAATACACATGAAAAACTAAGCAATAGTGAATTTATATTTTGTTTGTTTGTTTGTTGTTGTTTTAGGATTACAGTTAGTTAAGCTGGCTATCTGGAGGTATTGCAGCATTCATAGTATGGACTGGGAACATTAAAAGAATAGAAAGAGATACCAGTTATTAAATACTAGTAGGTATTTACTAACATTAGTAGATGTCTGGAGACAACTAGAGAAAAGGAAATGTAATATTAACAATGTAGAAACTATTCTTCAGTAATCTAACTACAATTATATAATTATATATATTAATTATAAATTAATATATTAATTATAATTAATTATATATTTATTTATATATTAATTATATATATTTATTAATTATATTTGTAATTATATTATATAATTACTGATTACTATGTTAGTAATAAATACTAACAGAGGTGAATATTTTTTGCGTGTGGCTGGGAACAATAGCATGGCTTAGTAAAGATGAAATCTCAGCTTTTAGTTGATACAATTTCAAAGTTAATACATAAAGCAATACATACACACACACACACACACAATTTAAGTAAATCATCAAATGCAACTATAACACTTTGCTCCAGCATAATTTTTCTGTAAAACCTGTCTAAACTGCTCCAAATAAATTGTTGCATGGCAAGAATGATCTAGTAATTACATAGAGCCAGAACAGTCATGTGAGCCTTTTCTGACAATTTCTTCCCAAATTCTGAAGAATGAACCTGTTTTTTTTATTAATACAGATGTAGCTGGGTAAGTGTACAGTGAGTCTGTAACACAGTTAACACATATGCTATATATTTTGAGGGATGAGACACAGATATATATGTATGACTTTAGTCATCTGGTTGCTTTTTCCTATTCATATCATTCTGCAGACTCTGAATTTGCAGGGAGTTTTCCTGAAATATAGTAATAAGAGAAAGGAGTTACAGAAGTGCATGAGATTTATTTTCACCAAAGTCTGAGGGAGGATCTTTAGGAAGTGTTGTGTTTACTGTACTGATAATTAGACAAACTGTGATAAAAGTATTATATAACTTAGTTAATTAATTAAAAGTATTATATATAACAGTAGCATCAAATTTCCTAAGTGTGGTATTGCACAAATGGGAGTATGCATACAATGTGTTTTATTACACTACTTAAGTGAGCAGATTTGTCCAGGAATCAGAGATCTGATCTAGTGATTTCCTCAGATTTCTAAAGGATCTACAGTTTCCAATGTCTGATTTCTCAGAATAAGTGTATTTCATTTTATTTGATAATTGTATTTTGATTTTAAGATAGACTGGAATAGCGCTTAAGTTCCTCCAGCCTTCTTTATGTAACTCAGAAAAGGGTGCAAAATTGAAGACTCAAAAAAGCACACACTTCCTGTAAGCAAGGAGAGGTAAGACAAAGTATTCAAAAGATAATACATTAAGCATAAAAGCTTTAAAAAGTGTTTTGTACATCAAATCTATATAAATCCATTACAGAGTTTAATACAATAAGGTTGTAATACTCATTTTTATACACTTCCCTCACTATCATGAGGACATATATTCAATGCATTTTAGATGCACACATTTAATTTCATTCATTTTATTGCCCAAAACAATGAAAAGAGTGTAAAGAGAGATGAATATCTAAATCAGTTACAAAATAGAACATGTAAATTCATGACGATCTTGATTGAAGACAAAATAATATACTTCAAAGAAAAGAAATCAATAAATCTGATGTTCAAAAAAAATAAAAACAGAGTTGTAATTTTAAGAGCTGAAAAATATCAAAATGGAAAATAAAAAAGAAAAAAAAAAAAGAAAAAAGCTAAACAATATTTAAAAATGTATCATAATTATAATCTTTAATTTAGATTACATTTCTGGAAGACTGAATGAGAATGAAAATAAAAGGACGGTGGAAAAGGGTGTTAGAAAGGAGTCCGTGATCACATTAAATGCCACTGAGTGTTTCAAGATGAGAGCACAGATGAATCAGAATTTTAAGGCAGAAAAAAAAAAAAAAAAAAAAAAAAAAAAAAAAAAAGGCAAGAAATAGGCAAAGAATAGGAAACAAGGCTAAAATTAAATTCTGTTAGGTTTTGTTCACACTGATACTGCTTAAAGGAAGAGCTAAAAAAAAAATATATTCAAATGCTATTCAAATTATTACTATAACTATATACTGTTACTGTTACTATTCATCCAATGCATATTTTAAGGATCATAGTAAATATCCCATAAGCTGTGCAAGGAAAATCATGTGAAATGTTATTTTATATGCTTCTGTATTATTTCAGAAAATGAAAGATAATTTGTAGTGAAAGCAATTTCTATAACCACAGATTTTAAAGTTAGGAAAGGATGTTAGATTGTATGCTTATAACTTGGGTGCAAGTTTGGCTCATAACTCAAGGTGTAAAAAGGCACATCTTCTGCCCTGTGGTTAGTCTAGTAACATACAAAGTTATCATGCTGTATAGTAGAGTTGAATTTGCAGGTTACTGTAACACTGTAATAGCTCAAATAATTATTTAACACTTACCTAATTAGACATGTTATTGCTTGGAGAGATCTAAGCAAAGGTATTTACCAGTAAGACTAAAAAAATGCTACTTCTCATCCTTTACAAAATAGAGAGAAATAAATGAAGAACTATTATTTTTATACAACCTGCCTTATTAGAAAACATGCTAGTACAGACTGTTCCTGGATTTTAGTTATTACTGGTCATGGAGAGATCAGTTCACCTTACAGTGAGTAGAGTTGAAAGAGAAGAAAAAAAATAGATAAACAAAAAGATGAGGTTTTGGTGTGTGGTTCAGTTTGGTTTGGTTTGGTTTACTTTGTTGATTGGTTGTTTTTTTTTCAAATACAATGAAATCTTAAGGGAGTAATACTTAAGTAATGTAATAATGCTAAACTGTCTTGAAGGGTTTTTTGTAATTCTAGGCAGTCCAAGACCAATAATATGGAGATTCTTTTAAATTCTAAGTTGGAATTAAATTGTATGGCATTAAATTAATGGAATTAAATTGTATGACAAAGATAACTCCCCAGGCCTGTTCAGTTAAAGCTTTCAGAAGTGAAATTTTATCTAAACTTTTATCTAAAGTTATTTTTCTTGCTGGTTTAGTGCTTAGTGAAAAGTACCTGTAAGATCATATTCTTTGCAGAAGCATGTAGGTTATTGGAATTAATTATCAGAACCAAGAACAATCAATGCAGCAGTTAAAAACAACAGGTTGGCAGCACAATTGTTTCCTGAATTAGCTATGTAATTGAAGGCTTTATAAATCATTCTTAGACTATAGTAAGGATAAAAGATGATTTTAAGAAAGTTTAAAAATAACATTTTCTATGTAAAGAATGTGAGTCAAAGTAAGAAGATATTTTTGGATTCCTAATATGAGGAAGCAATCAGGTTTGTTCAGCACTCCAGTGCTAAAACTCTATTGCTGTTAGTGAAACATAAATATATATATATAATATAAATTCTTAATGTCATTCAAAACATGAATATAGCATTCGATCTCGTCTAGCAAGGTTTTTGCCTGACAGCTCAAGCCAGAGTTACTAATCTGAAACAAAAGAAGAAGGAGAAGAAAGAAAATCTAGATTGATGGTGCAATCTTGCTCCTATTCAAGTCAATGAAACACTCTCATTCAAGCATGATCAGGCTTCTTTTGTGCTATATACTAAGTACATAGGACTCTCCATCTTTGTCCAAGAAGGTTTACCTGAAGACAAGGTGAAATTTAGTATTTTCCTTCATCATTATTCATTGGTACTTGATCAATATAGTCATTATGATTGTAGTACTCATACAAGGGATTTCATAATTAATCTCTAAAACCTGAGGATCTTTATTCTTTCCAGAAACTTTTCAGAATTGCAAACTGAATTGCATTTGTTGTATTTGAAGTCTTTTGTTACTTAATTTACTGAAATCTTTATATCTTACTTCTACTCATTCTGAAATAGAGAAAAAATCTTTTAAGTTCAAATATTTCATAGTCTGTGTAAACAAACTTCTAATTAAGCATGATTTTCTGTTTTGTTTTGTTTTTTTTTTTTTTTTGTAATAACTTATAACTTAATATTTCTTTCTTATAGAAAACTAGATCTAAGCACATATGTCTTCTTACATTTATTTATTTATTTATTTTAATAAATTAATGATTAATTTAACAAGATGGAAACACATGTCTAGGGATAGACAGAAATAAGAACTTAGGTGGGTTGTAACTACCTCTGTAAAAATAGGATATGGTAAGATTTTATGCCTTCTGCCTTCTATCATAACAGAAAAATTGCAGTTCACTCATTCCTCTTAGAAACCCTTTAACAACCCTCCTGAAAAACTCAAAACCTTCTTCAGTGTTTTGTACACCTCTTTCAGTTTTACTTTGGGCATGCCAGTCTGTACATCTATTTCTTATGCAAACTAATCATCACTAAAAATAGAAAGCACCATGTCCCCCTATTATTCGCACCCAGTCAGTATGCTCAGAGTACAATTAAAATCATTTCTTTTTTAACTGTGTTTCATAAACTTACTTCTATTATTTGAACAGGAAGACTTAACAGGAGCTTTATTTCAGGGTAAACCTCCAGCTTCACAGACAGTTTTTCAGACTTCCCATTCTTACCTCTTAGGGATTTGTCATAAATTGCCATAACAAACTAAAACCTTTGCATAAATTGGATTAGAATGGGTTAAATGAAGGAGGTGGTTCCAAACCAGCAAATAAAGTATTGGGTCATGTCCTTTCTCTCCTCTTAAATTTAAATTAATGAAATAACCCAACAGGAAGTTAGATCTCCCATCTCAATCAAGTGTACTTGCAGTTCGACTCCTTCCCTTCCCTTCCCTTCCCTTCCCTTCCCTTCCCTTCCCTTCCCTTCCCTTCCCTTCCCTTCCCTTCCCTTCCCTTCCCTTCCCTTCCCTTCCCTTCCCTTCCCTTCCCTTCCCTTCCCTTCCCTTCCCTTCCCTTCCCTTCCCTTCCCTTCCCTTCCCTTCCCTTCCCTTCCCTTCCCTTCCCTTCCCTTCCCTTCCCTTCCCTTCCCTTCCCTTCCCTTCCCTTCCCTTCCCTTCCCTTCCCTTCCCTTCCCTTCCCTTCCCTTCCCTTCCCTTCCCTTCCCTTCCCTTCCCTTCCCTTCCCTTCCCTTCCCTTCCCTTCCCTTCCCTTCCCATGTTTATAACAGTTGTAACTTCAATCAGAGACAGTTCAGCATCTCAAGTCTCTCCCAAGTAGTTCTAAGGGGATTCAGAGCAGGTCAGGCACTATAGAAGCCCTATTAATTTGTGCACAGTCTAGCTTTGCAGGAACGCCTCTGGCCACTGGCTTTGAGGTGGACTAATGTACTGGATAGCTTCAAGTTTTTCAAAGAAATCTTGTACCACTTGGTGTCAGGCCCATGTCTTTATGTTGCCATGGGAAAGCAATGTCCTTAGCAAAACCAACCAACCAACCAACCAAATAAACAATCCCTCCCCCACCCCAATTTCTTTTTGGCATTGTCTTCAGCTTAGAAAAAAAGATGTTTGGAGCAGATGGAGGAAAATGCTCGGTCTTTGGAGCAGCAAAATGTCCCCTCTTCATTTTTTTTCTTCCCATTTGTGGAAGACACCATGTACTAGACACAAACAACGCCCAGGGGCTGCAGCAGGCCTTTGAAGTGGGTTGTTCTACTTATTCATATTGCTAACTCTCTCTCAGAAACTTTTGTCCTTTAACAATACCTGGTAAAAAACATATTCACTTCCTTATGTAAAGGAGATATATGTTTTTAATGGGGTGTACATAGATATTTTATCCTACCAGATGGATTTTGGTCTTGTTTCTAGTTTGTAAACACAGGGATGGAAAAGTCTTTCAGGGTTACTGAGTCCTTGTTATAATAGACATTGTTCCTTCACAGTTGTTTTAAGTTCTGTTTAAATAGGTTTGGTTTGGTTGTTTTTGTGGTTGTTGTTACAACCTTTTAACTTTCCATAGTTAACAGCTTCTTCAGCCTTCGTTTGGTTTGTTAGAAGAAAATACTTTTGAATTATATTAAAACAAATGGTCATTTCAGCTGAATAGTTACTTCCTACATTTTTGTTGTTGTTGTTGTTGTTTGTTTGTTTGTTTTTTGTTTTTCTCTCTTTGGTGTTAAAGAGTAAAGAAAATACCCATTTATTCTCTTTTGATGGAGTCTAATTCCTTCCCAATCCTGTTAACAGCCCCATCAACCTATGAATGATCAAAATTTCCAAATCCAAATCAGTTTTTTTCATCTAATTATATCTTGCATATGACAGGTGTTTGTAACTAATTCCAAAATCATTAAACTTCCATTTTGCCCTATTTCATGTTATTTCCAATGTTTCGGTCCCTCAAGATCTCAAGATCACCTGGTTATTATCACATGATATCCACATATATTTTTTTCTTAAGAAAACAAACTAACTAAAACTCACTTTTGGTTATCAGTTGTATTCATATTCAATTTTAGAACATTCAATTTTTTCTTTTTCTTATTTTTTTTTTTCTGAAAAAAAAAGTCATTAATGGGACAGATTGGTCCCAAGACTTATCCTTGAACTCCCAACATAACCTGCACAGAACCCATTAGTTCCTTCTCAACAAGCTTTTGTTGTGTTCTACAGTTCTTTAATCCACCTGACAATTCCTGTCTTAATCCCAACTTTCTTTAGCTGAAGTAGTAATTTCCTGTGCAGCACTGTATCAAATACTTCAGTAAAACTAGTTTATATTTCCCTTGTATAGAAGAAAAAAAAAATATATATATATATAAAAAAAGATATCAGATTAGTCCAACATGATCTGCCTTTAACAAATATGTGTTACTTTTTATACTATCTTATTTCAATGTCTTTTTATCCAACCCTTTAAAAGCTAATACTTACCATATTATGGAGATCAGTCTAATCACCTCTTCACCCCCTTCTTTTTCTTCCACCCCTGCACCTTTGTACCAAGTCTTACACTTGTATCCTGCAATCTTATGGCAGTACAAGTGACTTGGTAGATTTCTAAAATACCACCTCCATACTCAGAACTCAGATCTCAATCCAGCCAATGACTTCACTAATGAGTTTCCTCAATATATTAAGGTTTACCTTTTAAAAACAAGCTTTCATTACAAACCTACTATAATTTTCCCTTTTAACTTAAACTGTATCAGTTCACAATTACTCAATCAAATATTATTTGTACTTTCATTCATTTTTATAACAACATTCTTTAGATGTGTTTTGGTGAAAAGTGACATCACCTTGTTTTGGTTGAATCTTTAATTGATAAATAAATAATAATAATTAAACACCAAAAGTCCTGACCCCGTCTGTGTGTGTGATAACACTAGCTGCTGAAGCCCACTGAGACTTTATAAAGGGGACTGAAGATGACTGGAGTAACACTGAGGGTGTCCAGCTCAGGGCTGAAATAAAATCAGTGTGAAATGATTATGATGTAGAAGGGGGTTGGAATAATCAGTCACCAAAGGAGTTTTCTTGAAATGTTACAAAGAGAGAAAATGCACCTTAGTCTGAAAGAGAAAAACAAAAGACAGGAGGCACCTTAGACATGACAGTTTAGGACAGATTTCAAAAGGCACACTTGTGTTTTACCAGAATGCTCCTCCACACTCTGTCTCAGGACTTTCTCATCTAGAAGCAGAGTTTTCAAATTAATATCCTTAATAGATTTTGCTTCCCTGGATTTGTCCAGTCAAGTGTTCAATACACATATGCTGATAGCACTTACCATTTCCTGTTGCAAGGTGTTCTACAGATTAACAGTAAAATATTTTTATGTTGCATGAAGAAAAATTTCCTTTCCTTGAACACACAATTATAGTTGCATTTGATACATGCTAGTACTTTCCTGCAGAGATACAGTGAGCAGTCTCATCTTTCCTATCTTTCCAGCGTTACCCATAATTTTTTAGACTTCCCTCTCCTTTGTCATCTCTTTCCTAGTATGAAGAGATCTCATCTTAGCTATTTCCTGCTACCAAAATTATTCCATGTTCATGAATTCCAGTAAGCATATACTGCTTACAAAGAAGCATATATGTTATTATAAATGGAAGAGAAATTAAAAATATCTTCTGAGACATGAATCTTTATGTCCAATCTTAGCTCCTGTCTCAATGAGCAAAGAGACATTTGAAGAACCCAGATACAATTAATGATTTTTTGCTACTTTGTGTGCCCTTGTTACTGTTATCTGGGTCAGTCTGAAAATCTGCAGTTCCAGCAAAAGAGATGACAGATCAACTGTTTCTGAAAGATGTAAACAGAGATGCATGGCAGGTGCAGTGCTCTCTGCAAACAGATTTGCAATAGCAGTTAAACACCACTGGTCCATCCTCAGTGTCCACCCAAGGTTAGAGCTGTTCAGGTTTACAAAAGCTGACATAATCAAATTGTTCTTAACTAGGCTTATTTTTTATTATTTTATTTATTTATTTATTTATTTATGGCCTGATATATGTACCTTAGCAGCACACGATAATCACCATTGACATCTCAGAACTGCCATTAATACACAAAGCGTTTGCCTACCTGTGTCTTTTGGAACTGTTGCAGCATTCTCACCCTACACTACTCCTTTTCCTGTGATGAAAACAATTCTATTATAGTGAAAAGACTCAGCAGAGTATTGAGCAAGAGCCTCCAGGTGAATCCCTGTGTAATGTTACAGGAAAAATTCTCAATTCTCAGCACAAGTTTTTGCTGAGCTGAAACCAAAACAGGCAAATGACTCCAAGCATCTTATTTCAGACAACTGTGTGATCAGTTCATAAGTATGGTATGCATATAGAATCCTGAACTTAAATCAAAAACATTTACAAAACAATTTCCCTAGCCACAGCTTTGTGTCTATAAGTTCATGTGAAGGCACCAACTTTACACATGCATTTGACTGACAGTATTAACATATGAAAAGGAAATAGAAGTACATTTCATGATCACTATTTGGAAGGTTACTCTGTTCTTCAGCACAGCCATGTATAAGAAATAGAAGATAGTATATAAATGACTTTGCTCACATTGGCAGGACAATTCCTAGACTGATGGAATAGAGAGAACTTTGAGTGCTGAATTTAGCAAGGATGATTTGTTACCTTTCAGCATAAAATATTCATCTGTTAACTATAAGCAATAATTAGCTCAAAGTACAATTAGTACAATAACTTCCAGTAATTTTGGTCAGCTAAAGCTCACATTTTGCTCATAATATTTAATAAAATATTTAAAAGTGTGACTACTTTTATATCATCTTCTTTAAAAACCACACTAAGTTATTTTAATCAATATACTTGTTTTAAGTAAAAGCCATTTAATCTTCCGACTTATACATTAACCTTCCATTAAGTATTAGTGAAGAAGTTAAATGCTTCTTAGTCAATAATGCTAATGCAGGATCTGTTGTATTACCTATGGAGAAATGCGTATTCATATTATGCTAAAGTGGGTATCCTTAACGATTAGCTATTATATGTCAGGAAACTGATCATAAATTTGAAATATTCTGCAGGAAAATGAATTATAATGTTGAAACTGAGTTCTCTGTACTGTAATAATTCTGAAATGAGGTCATCTGCTTCTCCTGGTCAGTGCTTTTTAAGGCAATGATACTGAAGTGATGAAGATACCATTGATGATACTTTGACCTCACCTTGTGGTTTCACATCTTGGTGGGTAATAAATGAGACTGGTAATTGAACTATACTAAACTGAAATATATAAATGTACTTGCAAGTATGTGCCAAAGTTGTTTTAACAACTTTGGTAGCTCTGTTTTTACCTAGGAGTATCTACATATTGTTGTCAAAATGAGCAAAAGTTATATCAAAAGGTCTGTTCGTTATTTTTTTCTGAACTTTAACCCAAATGAAGTTAAATGCTTACAGAATTTGTCCTGCATTAATGTATATATATATATATATTTTCCTGAAATAGACTTTCTTCTAAACCAATTTGTCCTTCAAGATAAACTTTTAGACTAATCTGACAAGCTGCTTCCACAATGGGATACTAATCCTTTTCCACCTACTAGTGGCTGCATGTTCCTGCTGCTTTCTCTGTGTCACAGAATGTTAGACAGAATCACAGAATGCTAGGGATTGGAAGGGACCTTGAAGGATTAACTAGTCCAATTCCCCAATGTCAGGTCTAGTGTCTATGTGGATATTGGGTGAGTTGATTCAGCCGACTGATCTAACATAAAATATATTTTTCTTGTTGTTTTATTATATCCCACAAGCTTGGACAGCTTCAACTCTAATTGGGCTTTGGCCACACAAATTTTCTCCCTATAAAGGTGAACAGTGTCCCTGTATTCCTTCCACATTGTCTGACCTTCCTTCCAGCATCCATACACTTTCTTTTTTTCTTTTGCTTTTTTCTTTTCATTCATTTTCTTTCTTTTCTTTCATACTTTTTCTTTTTTCTTTTCTGAAGACTGCTTTCCCCATATCCAGGGCTGAAGTTTTGGTGGTGGTTTTCCTTCTGTGGCCAAAAATTTTAAACTCAATCACTTCATGGTCACTATGATCAAGACAGCCACCAATTGCCACATCCCCCACAAGACCCTGTCTTTTCTCCAGCAAGAGATCTATAGGAGGGCACCTTTCCTAGTTACCTCCTTTAGCACCTGCACCAAGATATTATTATCTAGGTGTTTTATGAACCTCATGGACTTGCTCATGTTGGCTGTGTGGTGATCCCAGTTGACATCTGGCAAGTTGAAGTCCACCATAAGGAAAAGGAGAGTCGATCTTGAGGCATCTCTTAGTTCTGCAAAGAATAATTCATTGGCGTTGTTGTCCTGGACGAGTGGTCTGTAATAGATTCCCACAAAGACATCCCCTTTATTTGGTCATCCCTTAATCCTTACCCAGAGGCTATCAACTTTGCCATTGCCAACTTGAAGTTCCACACAGTCCAGTCCCTGCTTCACATACATCACCACACACCCTCCCCCCCCATCCTCCTCCCCTCCCCCAAGCCTTGCCTACCCTCCCTGTCCCTCCTGAAGAGCCTGTAACCATCTACTGCCACACACCAACCACAGGACTCATCACACCAGGTTTCACTATATGCGATCAAATAAGATATTTATTTTTCACTCTACCCTGATGAGACAATTTTCATGCCATTCAGAATTCTGCAGCTGTTTGTGTTGGGAACTTGTTATAAGTTTAGACAGACTTTCCTTGGAATTCATGAACTCTTAGTGTCTTAGTATGGAATCACATCAAATTTGAAATTTAACTTCATATCTTCTGGAGGTTAAGCTTTTCCAAATGACAAGAAGAAATGAAGTTTTACTAATCATTTTCCCATTCTATTTCCACAGGAAAAGATTGAAAAAAGGAGTGTTAATGTGAGCTTACTGATGTGCAAATACTTTAAATTCTTGTTTCTGCCAGTCCTAAATTCATTAGAAACAGGGAAAGGACAGAGAGACCAGAGTTTGATTAATCCATTCACAAATATTTTCCCTGAAAGCCTCTCCAAGTGCCAAGTTTCCCAATATTTGTCTCCGAATTTGCTATTTGTCTAACCTGTCTACAGTAGAAAAAGCACAGTAAAATACATCAAGTATACCTAAAGGAGTGTTTTGAAAATATATATTGGAATTTTAAGCTAAGAAATTTCTTTATCAGAATTAAAATATTTCCAAAAATCAAACTCAAATTTTAAAATATTTGAAGTAATTTAACTTTAAAATCACAACAAAATTTAAAATATTAAAAATGTATAATCACGTTTTAATTCTTGTTCAATTTAAGTGTGTGTATAGATTAAAGAATTCTTCCAAGACAGTACATGCCACTAATGAGCTTGGAATAGCTTCCACTTGTGTAATGATGTTAAATTTTATGTTTTCCTTTGAGTGACTGATATTTGTATTCCCAGGGAACAGAACTAAATGCAAAGATGAGACCAACTAAGAAAGTGTGTTTATGAGTACAACTAATGAGATGTAAAGCATCAAATGTGAATGGACCTTCTTTCTTCATCCAAGTACTTCATTGTAGAATTGCTTAGAAAACAATTACACCCCCAAAATTGAATTTGAACATGTCATAAGTAGTTCTATCATTTCCTCAAATTTTACAGTCCCTAAATAGTTATGATTGAAAAATTTCTTTTTTATTATTCTAACATTGTATCATAAACATTTTCACAGAATCACAGAATTTCTAGATTGGAAGAGACCTCAAGATCATCGAGTCCAACCTCTGACCTAACACTAACAGTCCCACTAACCCATATCCCTAAGCTCTACATCTAAACGTCTTTTAAAGACTTCCAGGGATGGTGACTCCACCACTTCCCTGGGCAGCCTGTTCCAGTGCCTCACAACCCTTTCGGTAAAGAAGTTCTTCCTAACATCTGACCTAAAACTCCCCTGGCTCAACTTAAGCCCATTCCCCCTCATCCTGTCACCAGTCACGTGGGAGAACAGACCAACCCCCACCTCTCTACAGCCTCCTTTAAGGTATCTATAGAGAGCAATAAGGTCACCCCTGAGCCTCCTTTTCTCCAGGCTGAACAAGCCCAGCTCCCTCAGCCACTCCTCGTAGGACTTGTTCTCCAGGCCTCTCACCAGCTTCGTCACCCTTCTCTGAACCCGCTCGTGCACCTCGATGTCCTTCTTGTAGCGAGGGGCCCAAAACTGAACACAGTACTCGAGGTGCGGTCTCACCAGAGCCGAGTACAGGGGGACGATCACCTCCCTAGCCCTGCTGGCCATACTGTTTCTTATGCAAGCCAGGATGCTTCTTGGCCACCTGAGCACACTGCTGGCTCATATTCAGCCGACTATCCACCATCACTCCCAGGTCCTTCTCCGCCAGGCAGATCTCCAACCACTCATCTCCCAGCCTGTAGCTCTGCTTGGGGTTATTGCGCCCCAGGTGCAGGACCCGGCACTTGGCCTTGTTGAACTTCATGCAGTTGACCTCAGCCTATCCAGATCCTCCTGCAGAGCCTTCCTACCCTCAAGCAGATCGACACACGTACCTAGCTTGGTGTCATCTGCAAACTTACTGAGGGTGCACTCAATGCCCTCGTCCAGATCATCGATGATTTTCCTTTCTGATTTTCCTTTGCCCTAGTCTTTGACTCCTGAGTAGATTTTTGTTGTTAGTGTCTCTAAAGTACTGCTTGATAATATAGAGTTCTATATCTCAAATAACTGTCATTTCCATTTCATTTTCATAGATTTAATGGATGATCTGAAGAAATAATTTTCTGTGTATGCCATAGTATAAGTTGAAGACAAAGGCACTGTTCAACTTTCGTAAAATCTGCTGACGTGCCGGATGTAAAATCAATTAATTCTAGTAAAAGTATAGCCTTATATTATAATAACTGAAATATCATAACTACTTGCTACAGTTTTCTTTCTCAGCAAGATAAGCCTGTCCAATCTTTGCATTTCATCAAGATGTTAATCATGCTGTTATAAAACTCAGATGATGAGGGAATTCCCAGAAATTTGGAGTTTATTTATTTTTGCATAATCAATTTTTATTGTACTTCTCCAGTCTAAGGAAATGTTGATTGTGCTAATATCTCACCATTTCCACAGAGCTTAAATCTTCATGAAGTACCTCCATTGTTATCTTTTTGCATTATCTTCTGTTCTTTGATTATGAATCCTTCTCAAAATCAATGTATGAAAAGCCTCAGCACATTGATCACATACTTCTTGTCACTCTATCATACCCTTTGAACAAGCAGTTATTTCTTGTTGAATTTTTAAATTGACTTTTTCTGTAGTTCAAGTTTATTGCAAGTATTTCCATTAGAAGGAAAATGATGCTGAATCCCACATAACAACATTTTCTAAATTACGTATTGTTTCATTTGATCATAATTTTCTTATCTGTAAAATGTCTGGATTTGAAATATTTTGAAAGAATATCAGTAATAGCAGTCATCATCTCCTCCTACTTGCATGCTCATACTGTTAGATTACTTAGTATGTCTTCTATATAAAAAACACAGTATTCAGTATGTGTGTAACATGAACTCTGTGAATTTTCCCACCAAAAATAATGGAGGGTGTTAGTGTTCTTAAAGATGGACACCTCCATAGACCCTTCCTTGAACTTTGCTTCAATTAAATTACCCTGCTGATTTCAGGGAATGAAGAAGCAGGTTTATTAGATGGGAGTGTCACAGTGAAAGTAAATGTACTTGCTTTTCCTAAAGTAAATGGACACTGAAAATGGTTGCAGAACTACAGCTCTTCTTGTAGAGGAGTCTTTAAAAAGTTGACTGCCTGTAATAGAGTTAGTGGTTTTGCTTTCCTTTGATTAAGGAGAACAGGCTTCTGGGCAGCAAAGGTGATTTATGCCCAGATTTTTCTGCTTCTGTGGTATATGTTGGAAGAATCAGTGAACATAGAAAAGGATTGGTCATATTTCCTATTTTCTTCAACTGAATTACATATAAGATAAGATAAGATAAGATAAGATAAGATAAGATAAGATAAGATAAGATAAGATAAGATAATAATATAATATAAGATAATATAATGGAGTTGATAGCTCTCTCTTTAAAAAATAAGGCAAATAACTGTCTTTAACACAAGAGAATATACAATAACTTTAACAGAAGAAAACATGCTCTTAAGCACATTAAAGAGAAAACTTATTAAGATATTAATGCAGATATCTATCTGAATGAATTGTGTATATATTCTCAAATATATATATAAATTTTTCCTAATAGATGTCTAAATTATATATATATAAAAAAAGGAATCTTAAAAAATGAGGCATTTTTAGTTGATTCTTTAAAGATGTTCTCATCTTACAAAACTCAGATATGCAAGAAAAGTTCCCATTCCTTATAGGAAGGTCATTGTTATTCCTTTTTTATATAAAATTAGAAGAAAGAGATGTACCTGGTACATTGAGTAATCTTGTACCATGGGCCAAAAAATAAAAAATAAAAAATAAAAAATAAATTTTGGGTTCTCAAAAGTTAAACAAATAGACAAATTGCAATTCCACCTGGCTCCTTGTTTTTCTCTGTCACTTTGAGAAATTTTCTTGTTAGTTTAAGAAAAATTTCTCAATGGTACTTTGCCAAAATTAGCAAGGTTTTATGCTCAATAACTTTAAAAGATTAAAAGTACTTTAAAAGATTAGTTTTGTCTTTATTTTCCAGTGATAAAATGTTTAATAATCTGTTTGTTTTCATTATTTTTACTCAACAAATACTGCCATGTTGTGAGAATAGCGCGTTGCTGCTCCTAAGAATGATTCAGAATACAAAACTGTTTGAAAAGTGAAAACATAGATTGACTTCCAACCTCCTACCTCCAACAACAAAAAAGTCTCACTATCTAAATTGGTGTCTGCATACATGGAAGAATGTTTACAGTAGGTGTGTGGAAGTAGCTCTGCGAAGTGACTGTGACCCAACATGAAGTTTTCCTCCAGCAACTTCAGAATCCATACATACACAAATAGATTTCCCATTGACTTCAATGACAACAAAACAGACCTGACAGCTCTTGTTGTTTTACTGTGAAAAGAAAAAAGAGAAAAAAAAAAAAAAAAAAAGGAGAGGAAATACTGATGTAGCAAATAGTCATGGGGAGCTCTTAATCAATGGGGAGGGCTTAATCAAGGAAGAAAGGAGGAATGCGGAAAAGGATATAGTGAAAGTTTCAGGAGTTAATGTGTGTGCAGTACTTGGGCACATGAGCTAATGGTAAAAGAATAGAATCAGTGCCTGAGACAGAAAAATTTTTGTGTTTGTGGGAGTCCAAATAAGAGAGGATATTAAAAAAAATCACAAAATTTTTGTTTTGGAGAGGGGAATAAGTTTGTATATTTTAATTGTAACATCCCATGGATGATAATGGGCATTGTACTTCTTTTTTGTTAATAAATTTATAGTTTCCATTCAAAGAAATATGAACTCTGTTTTGTAGTGGAATTTCCTGCTACATTTCCAACCTTGTAATGTGTCATTAGAAGGTATCCCTGCCCATGGCAGAGGGGAATGAAACTTGGTTTTTAAAGTCCCTTCTAACCCAAGCCTTCTATGAAGGCCTACTTCAAAGCATGTAGTTACCACATTTATAGTTATTCTCATCCTTCCTACGTTACTAGAAACTTCTCAAAGAATATTTTGTAAGGAAAAAGAAAACTTCCTCTCAATATAATAAATTAATCACATCCATTTAAATTCGGGTTAAAGGTTTGTATGTTATTTTAGGATAAAACTATTTGTATTAATGTATGCATATTTTAATATTTCATATTGCATGTATATTAGTATTAGCTCATTTATCTGCATTTTGAATTGTTATGGGCTGGTGTTAAATATATATATATTTGTGTATATACATGTATAACCTAGAGTTATCAGAAATGTAAATTTAGTCTTGCTATTTATATGTCAATTGTATGGAGTTTATGTAATTATTTATGTGCTTACTGATTGTGTAAGAAAGCAAAAAAATGGTGTTTGGAATGTCTAACTCCTCTATTAAAATGTAGCATGATTTATAAACATTTTAGAATTCATTAGTGTGTACTATAATTCCACATTGAACCAGATAAAATTATGTTTTAACATGCTTGATATTATTGAACTGAGGAATTATCCAGATAATAAGAAATGGTGCTTTTAATGTGATAGTCAATAACAACACCAAAACTCATATTGATTTTTCTTGAACAATCTGCTGTAGTTTGTACTTATTTCTCATACTAATTAAACTGTTCTACTGTGTGGAATGAAAGAACCAGTTCTTTTTTTTTCTTTTTTCCTGTGTAATATCATCGCTTTCTAAAAATAGAACAGAACTGCACTTACGAGTCAATAGAATAGAATGGCTGATACCATCTTTCAGACAAAATTTTAATTAAAGTATATGGACATGTAGTTCTGTATGCTTTTGTTATGTACTATCTTTTTTTAAGTTCTTAAATATAACTCATATATCTGTCTATATACATGTATATATATATATATTTTTTTTTTTTTTTTGAGGATGGACAAATTGTAATGACACATTATGATTAAAAACTTCTTGGGAGAATTGGAAGTATTTCATGGTGTTTTTTTTTTTTTTTTTTTTTTTTTTGTTTTGTTTTGGTTTGGTTTTGTTTTGTTTTGTTTTTCAGAGTGACAAAAAATAGGGAAATGACCTGAATGTATGCAATGCTTAAATGTTGTCAGATATTCATCATATTTATATGCTTTTCCTGCCTCTCTGCCCAGGGTGATTTAATACTACATTAAAGTAGAACCTGGGAGGACATCATAAACAGCTCTTGTTTAAAGGGCATTGTGAAGGAGAGCCTTTAATCTGATTGATGAAATAAATGGAAAGTAATCTATCCTCTATTCAACAGCTTGTTGATGATATGAAAGAATTCCTACTCAAGCAAGCAGAGCTTTAAAGAGAAAGACCTCTTTCATCCTGTCAGCCTCTCATTTTTAGAAAAAGTTAAGTTTTTCATCATGGTTCAGGGGAGTTCTTGTAAAACGTTCATTGAAAATTTAAGAGCAATTACAGTGTCAGACAGCTAGAAAAATTGCTTTTACTGAGTGAGAGTTCTCTGACAGATGCATTGTGGGAGAATTGATTCTTTCTAAGGGATAAGTGAATTGTCATTGTTAGTCTCTTCTCATGACATCTAGCTAGATGTCATCTGCTTTGTAACAGAAGATTTGAATCAGACAACTGTACTCAACACTAGACAGTGCCTAGATTAGTTCAGCAAAGAAATAAGCCTGTACTCTGCATGGCATCAACTGAGCTTTTAAAGATTATGGATGAGCAAGGGTTTGAGAAAAAAAAAAAAAAAGTTTGAAAAAATCAAAACCAAAGCTTTATAGCCACTTCAGAAAGCCTGGATATTTAACCTGTAAGGAAGTCTGTCAAATCCTTGAGGAAACCACATAGAGAAAGATCAATAGAATACCTACTGGCTCCATTAGCTTGATGTAAAAAGGGGAAGAGGGAAACCAGCTCTTCCACAAGAGAAGCTACATTATTCCAGGGATTAAGCGGGATCAGTTCTCTTACAGAAAAGAAGACGAGAGAAAGAATGAAGAATCTTGGTGGGCCAGAACTGGAGTGAAAGGGCTTGTCAGGTAATCTAACTGATGATAAGAGAGCAGTTTATTGAATTGGAGGTGTCTCTAATTAGGTGTTCATTAGCATAAGGGTAGGTGCCAATTCTAATCTTAAAATAGGTGCAGAAAATAGGCTGTCATTCACTCTGTAATCCCTGAGCTAACTTTGTAGTATAAGCTTGCTGAATCCATTTCTGATTTTTTATGTGATTTTTCTGTTTGGACTGCAGAAGTACATTCCATGTGTAAGAATGTCATTGGCATTTTCCTGAAATAACATCACCAGATTCATTAAGTATTCATGGTATTGAAATGTTATATTGTTTGAATATAGTGTGTATGTATGAGGTATAAAGATGTGTCATTTTAAACACAATAATGTTTCGGTTTGAAAGCTTCATGTTTCAGTGTTTGCATCTGATTTGAATCTAACCTTAGTTGAAAAAAAAAATGCAGTTATCCATGCTTAAAATAAATTCAGTAGTAAGTACAAAACTATCATGGAAAAAAAAAAAAATATATATATATATATATATCAAAATGTTTTTTACATTATGTTCAGACCAGTACATTCTTAATCAGTTAAAATTTCAGTGATATTTTTTGTGGCCAGGTCTTAGCTAATATCAGACTTTTACATTTCAAACTCTTTATTCTGTGTACTTCATGTATTTGAAGGGATGTATACAGACTTTAAGTTAAATATTTAGCACTCTACTTAGTTGCTCAGGACTTAAACATTAATGCATTTGTACTCCTGCATTTGTCTAACTATTTAATACTTGATTGGAAAAATATTCACTTTTAGACTTAAATAACTGTGCGCTTCGAATGTGTTTTATTTACTCTATATGTCTCTTTAAAGGTTCAGTAGGAATGGCCTTGTCATTTTCATTAAAAAAATCATTTCTTCAGCTTTAGGATGTACAGGCCTGAACTAAACAGTGTTTCTTTTCCTTAACATATCATTTTAAGATGTTATGTGCCATTAAAACAATCTTTTGAAGCTCTGAAATTCACACCGTGAGGACAATATTTTCAAGAATTCTCCGATATTAAAAATCACTGACCTGTGCTAGTTTCAGTACAACTCCTAGCATTTTTACCATTAAGATTGAATAGATCTCTTTATCAATGTCCATAAGACACTTGGCTGAATCAATACTGATGATGAAAAGCAAACTGTAATTCTACAGAAAAAGTGCTGCTAAGTAGAGTAACATACACAATTGATGCAAGTTCTTAATGTTTTTTCTTTCAGTATTCTAACGAACTGCATTTCCACCTTGACTTAAGGAAATGCCCTTAAATGTGTTGCTAACAATTTAATGTATTTTTCTGTGTTCTGATCTCCTGACTACCTCGCTAAATTTGAATGAAGATGCATTACTCAATATCTCTAAATCTTTGCCAAACTGCAAAACATATTTTTTATTAATGTTTATTACAAATAAAATTTTCAAGGTGTTTTCTTGACTAAATTTATTTCTGCAGCTGTTAGATCTGTAAATCATATACATGAGATCAGATCAAAAGAAATATTCCAAAAGTGTATGTATTTGTAAGAAATACATAAATTGTCTTTTTCAGATTCAATTTTACCTTAAGGAAAACTATGTAACAATATAGCTTTGGAACATGTCATAAATTATATGCAATATTGTAAGCAAACAGATTTACTGATTGATATTAAGAATACGATCCAGTGTTCAGTACAGCTAATGGGAGTATCACCACTGTTTTTGGACCAAGTCCAAATCTGAAAGCCATATATGGTATTATTTCTAAATACTGCTTTTTCTTCCTCACTCCAGATTTCTTGTTGCAGTTGAAAGGAAAGAGGGATTGTTTTGAATTTGTTGTTGTTGTTGTTTTTGCTGTTTTTTAAGAATAATATGTTTCTATTCTTGCCATAAACTTCTAATTGAAAAGGAGGTTGTGACAAGTAGAAGTTTTAAATTCTGTATATATAGCAGACTACAAGCGTTCACTAAATGGATGTTACTAGCATATGAGGTATATATTACAAAGGATTTAGTTTTTGTTTTGTTTTGTTTTGTTTTTATTGTTTTTGTTTGTTTATTTTCTATGTAATCAACCTACTATTTCTCCCAGAATTATTTCCAATAAAAATAAAGGGTAATATGTCCTGTAAAAGAGTGTTTTTAGAAACATAATGAATATTCTTTGGGAATTATATTTGGGAAATTTTATTGGGGAAGTAATTTCTCTAATTTACTGATTTTTCTCATTTATTAATAATTGTTGATGCAAAGTCTCAACTTTGAAAACATTTTTCAGAGAAAAGATTTAATATGAATTATTGTTTTTTAAAAGATACCTTTAAATGCTATTCATTCAATAAATTCAAATGCCTTCAGTTCAAGACATTAAATTTTAAGTAGTTATTTCTCAAGAGGGTTGTGTTTTCCTGTTGTTCATATTTTGGACCAGATCCTTTCTAAGCATGTCAGAATGATCCTGAATTATGTTTTATATCCTCAGTTATTTATAGAGTACAGATATATAGTAATATTTTTTCTCATCAGATAGCAGTTTCACTAGTAATACCTAGATGGACTATATGTTTTTGGTTTTGTTTTTCAGAACTTATCACAGTCATATTATTTGTTTTCATGTAGCAATGTGTTATACAATTAATGAAACTATTTATAGCTACCACGTGGTCATCAAATACTGCAGCAAAAACAGTAACTATACAAAAGCACTGTGTGTATGTCTAATCACCAAGATAAAAAAGGAAGTTTATGAAATAGTTAAAGTAGGAATATATGGTTTCATTCTGGCATTTAGCTGCCAAAGTTGAATGTGATGGAAGGCATCTGCGGTTGTGTTTGTGTAAGGTTGTCTTTAGTGGCAGAGTGTATTATCTACTGTCACTTTATGAAACTTTCAGTGGTACAGCCTTTTTCTTCTCCAGTATGTGTGTAAGAATTACTTTAATCTTTTTTCTCTATGAGAAAAGATAAATATTATCTGCTGTATATACCTGATGAAACACTTATCTTTTTGATAATTAATGAACCCATTTTAAGTCCATGTTATGCTATCCATCTTTTGTGGTACTGAAATGGATGACAGTGTGATTATGTCTTTGAAAGATAAGTAAATGTGTGTGCTCTTAGATCATCAGGCTTTTAAAATACCAGGAAAGTAGAAGTATAGCAAAACTGGGAGTATTTCTTAAGCATGACTTCTAATACCATGATTTCTGTGCTTTTATTTATAAATGTACATTTTACTGCATTACATATACATTTCACAGACCTCTGGAAATAATTGTATTAATTTTTCGTGTTCCATTTATGCCTTTTTCCTCACATATTGACAATATAGTAAATATGAAATATATTGAATATTACATGACTGAAAATTGCTTCTGTAAGCAATGAATAAGTTTATCTTATATAAGAATTCTCAGTACCATTACAAGTCAAAGTAATCTTTGATTTATATTTCAGTATTCTTGTCAATATATACTGGCTTACAAAGACACATTTGGAATGATAATTGATGGATTTCTCAAAATACATTTGTTATTGAAGAAATTATATAATTTGACTGTATTTCATCAACCTGAAGTACATTTTTAAGTCAAACAGATCCTCTTAAGTGACTTAAATGGTATGACTTTGGCCGTTACAATATGGAAAAAAAGTCCAATTAACTCATTTATCATGAACTATGGAACAGTTTACACTATAAAGTTGTTTATTAAAGGTAAAATTATGTTGTCAAATTCACACATGCTTCTCTTGGAAAGGTGCCTTGCAGACCTGCTTTATTCTTTTAGAGGAGTAACAAAGAATTTAATTGGCAAAAGGTCAGTGGATTTCTGGACACTTGTGTCCTGAAAACTATTTGATTCTCTCATATATCACGTATAAGCACCAGTAAAAAAACTGTTGCAGCTTGGAGGCAGCATGTAGCTATACATAGACAGCACATTTAGACTGCAGTCAACCCAAGAATGAAGGGAAGGGAAGGGAAGGGAAGGGAAGGGAAGGGAAGGGAAGGGAAGGGAAGGGAAGGGAAGGGAAGGGAAGGGAAGGGAAGGGAAGGGAAGGGAAGGGAAGGGAAGGGAAGGGAAGGGAAGGGAAGGGAAGGGAAGGGAAGGGAAGGGAAGGGAAGGGAAGGGAAGGGAAGGGAAGGGAAGGGAAGGGAAGGGAAGGGAAGGGAAGGGAAGGGAAGGGAAGGGAAGGGAAGGGAAGGGAAGGGAAGGGAAGGGAAGGGAAGGGAAGGGAAGGGAAGGGAAGGGAAGGGAAGGGAAGG
Source organism: Aythya ferina (assembly GCF_964211825.1). Taxonomy (NCBI): domain Eukaryota; kingdom Metazoa; phylum Chordata; class Aves; order Anseriformes; family Anatidae; genus Aythya; species Aythya ferina. The sequence goes on along the minus strand of NC_140299.1, from coordinate 17,012,591 downwards.
GAAGGGAAGGGAAGGGAAGGGAAGGGAAGGGAAGGGAAGGGAAGGGAAGGGAAGGGAAGGGAAGGGAAGGGAAGGGAAGGGAAGGGAAGGGAAGGGAAGGGAAGGGAAGGGAAGGGAAGGGAAGGGAAGGGAAGGGAAGGGAAGGGAAGGGAAGGGAAGGGAAGGGAAGGGAAGGGAAGGGAAGGGAAGGGAAGGGAAGGGAAGGGAAGGGAAGGGAAGGGAAGGGAAGGGAAGGGAAGGGAAGGGAAGGGAAGGGAAGGGAAGGGAAGGGAAGGGAAGGGAAGGGAAGGGAAGGGAAGGGAAGGGAAGGGAAGGGAAGGGAAGGGAAGGGAAGGGAAGGGAAGGGAAGGGAAGGGAAGGGAAGGGAAGGGAAGGGAAGGGAAGGGAAGGGAAGGGAAGGGAAGGGAAGGGAAGGGAAGGGAAGGGAAGGGAAGGGAAGGGAAGGAAAGGAAAGGAAAGGAAAGGAAAGGAAAGGAAAGGAAAGGAAAGGAAAGGAAAGGAAAGGAAAGGAAAGGAAAGGAAAGGAAAGGAAAGGAAAGGAAAGGAAAGGAAAGGAAAGGAAAGGAAAGGAAGAAATAATGGTTTGAAGAAATAAAGATTTTGGGACAAGTATTAATTTTAAAAGTTGTAAATCAAATGTGTAGTTTTTTGAGAATGAGCTAGTATAGCAGTTTATGTTAATTTGGCAGTTCAGTCTGTACTGAATATACTCTGATTTAATTATAAATATTTAAAAGTTAGAGCACCCTGACCATTATTTAACAGAACCAGTGAATTTATTTACTATGTTTCCTCCACCAAACAGATATGTTTTGTATAGCACGCTATAGACATTAATTTAATCAATTACTTTCTATTAGAAATCACTTGTTAATAGTCTGAAGATCTAGGATGTGTGTGCTTTAAACTTAAATGGTCAGATCCTGATGGCTGTAGTTCAGCAGAAGAATAACCAGTACTTCCAACAGAAGTGTATGCTCTTACTTGTAAAATAAGTAGTTGCCAAAAATGCAAATGATTAAATGATTTGTTAAGAGTATTATGTTTTAACGGCTGAAGAAAATATGATAAAAACTATCTTTTATGTCCAATGTAATAAGTTTATACTTTATGGTAGTGTGTAATGTAACTGAATGTGTGATTCATATCACTCATGGAATACTAAAAAATACATTTTTAATTGCAACAACATTTATATTTACAAATCTAAGAAAGCTTAAGTGGAAATCTTGAGTCACATTAGGTCACCCTAATTGAAACCAATAATCCCATGAAATGAATTAGTGTGTACTGTTTGATACCTGCTGGAGACTGAACCTTACATGTAGTATGAAACTTTTTTTCACCTATACTTTTGTTGCTGATGATTTTTTATTATTATTATTATTATTATTATTTTTTAACCTCAGAAGGATTTTATTCTTGGTTCTAAAAACTACATTTGTTGTGATTTTTTTTTTTCTATACTATCATACCTGGAAGCTCATTGGACTCCTTTGTTATAACCTTATATCTCAAGTGCCAACAAGTGATCAAGCTGGCCACCACCATTTTCCTAACTCAGCGTTTGGAGTGCCACAGCTAGAACTGGCTTCATATTAGACACACTCATTTTTGTTCACATTTCTGATATATTTTATTTTGTATATGCTTCATTTTTTTCAAAATTCTTTCTCAAACTTACCTTTTCCAAAATGTCTTTTAAGTAATCTATTTTTTTCAAAATTAATGTTATGTATCTGTTTCACAAAATTCACAAAGTTCAATAAATAACATATACCTATACCAACATTGCATTTCACATGCTGACATGATCTGTATTAACATTTTGTCTTTTATACAAATAGAGAAAGGGTAGGGATTTCATTTTTCTCTTTATTGTCCACAGTTCTCTCACTCTGCAGAACTACGACAATCTTGTTAGAGTCATACATAATTCAGGAGATCAAAGTTCAGTGATTAATGGTGTCTTACATCACCAGCAATGTTCTGAAACTGTAAATATTGAAAAATTTCTTTCCCCATATTTTGCAAGTATGAATACTGTTCCTGGGTGCTTTTGTTGTAATTAAATCTGTTTTATTTGAATACAGGTTCTCTCTCACTATGTACATAGAGAAACACCTAAAATAATGTTGTGTCTTTTATACTGCCTTTATGGTATTGTGGTTACTTTAATTAATGTTAGACAGTATCTATCTATCTATCTGTCTGTCTGTCTGTCTGTCTATTAACAAGGAAATGTGATCTGAAGCAGATTCATGCAAACTACCTACACATTTCCAATACACTCTGAAGTACTGTTCTGTGAACAACTTTGTTCACAGATTATAAATTTTTGCTGACAAAGCATATAAGTGTCTATTGCTCAAATGTGATAAAAGGCATTAGAGACATGAGTGCTGTGCATCTATTTTAAAGGAAGAATATTTCACATCATTGATATAAATACAATGTGTACAAAAATCAAATCAGCAACTGAACAAAAAAGCTTAAACATTAGCCCTGAGAATGCTGGGTAAATGGGTAAATTCATTACAGACGCTAAATGAGGAAATCCTATTTGGCTTCCAGCACTTTTCTTGAGTGCTTTTGTTCTCACTTCAAGTTAGGTGAGAGGAAATCTTTCACTGACTAATGCAACACCTGTTGCACTGCTAGGTACATATACATATTACAACCACGTCTTTCCACCAGTCTCGATAGCAGGAAAAGTAAGGAGGAGATGGGGGAGGGAGGGAGGTGTGTGTGTGTGTGGGGGGGAAGTAGTATAGTGTCTTAATTAGTCATGTAGGAACAGAACAGAATGGGGATCTGAGGAAAGGATTTATTTGCTGTGTGTAAGACTAAGCATATTTTTGTTGTTGTTGTTATAATCTTTTGGGAAATTTAAACAAAAAGGTTTCAACAACAAATTAATCGACACACCAATTAAATCATACCTTAATGTTTTTTGCCTTTATCCAGAATTTCACATGCCTATCACTGATTGGGAATTGTCTCCTGTTAATATCAGAAAGTTCCTATTCCTATTCCAGATAAAATTGTAAATTCATTCGAAAAGCCTGTATAGAAATACCTTGATTTCCATTTTAGTTCACTTGTCAAAAGCAAAGAGAGTGTTGCCATTCTTGTGCTCAAAGGATGTGAGGTGACACATCTGACAAGCAGAAATAGATTGGAAGAAAGTCCATTAATATATCTAAAATCATTTTGTAAGTGATCATTTTTAATATACACGAGGGAGTTACACCTACACATCCACGGGAGAATATACTCATTTTGAAGGTGGCTCATGTCCCCTTCTATTGCGTATAATTAAGTCCTTTCTATTTAAAATAATTTCTCCTCCAACCTTTTTCTCCTTGCCTGAGATATTTTAAAGTTCAGTCTAACAAAGACTTTAGACCAATATCACTTGTACTTGAAAGAAAATTATGTTAAAAACAAAATGAACTGAACTGGAGCTCTGAAGTAGCATGGTCTAGGAGGTTATTCTCTTTCTCAAAAGCAGAGAATTCTTAACAGAAATCTCTGTTTTCCCAGTGGAGAAATCCTGATCCAAGTTTACCCCTCATCTGATGTATAACTTCACCATTTTTCTGTTGCATTTAGATTATAAATTTGGGAGAAAGAGATTGCCTCTGACTACATGTTTTAATAAAGCAAATCCAACTGTGCTCCAATTGCAACTACAGTTTAACTCCAACATAACACAGTAATAATAAATAAATAAATAAATAAATAAATAAATAATCAACAACATATCCTGAAAATCTAATAATCTGTATAAATCCTGCAATCCCAAAGGGAAGAAAACCACATACCTGTAGAAGAGAGTAGCATAGCAGTGACAATGGACTCATACGAACACTTTCTTTCTCAGAGGAGAAAACAGAAAGTTTGAATTTTTCCCCATCTGTTTAACAATGATCTGAACAGCAATCTGGACTCACGCAAAATTTCTGTGCCTCTATATAGGGTATCTCTTTGCTCTAAAAAATAATATAGCTAAGAATTCATTAATCATCTATATTCTGCATTTTAAATGGACATTGTATTGATTTTTATTATTGTTGGAAAAGACCCATTTATAGAGCAGCAGGTTAAAGAAAGAATGTGCTGTGAACAGTACTATCTAAAGAGAGAAATCCTGATCTGTCCTGTGCCACTCTTAGTCAAAATGATGGCACTGTCTCCCTGGAATTTCTTGCCTAGATCTTTTATGAAACTGTGTTAAGTTCTCCTGTCTTTGACCTTGGAAGATTACTATATGCATTAATAGGTCCTTGTACAAAGGAATAACACTCCAGACCTTTACTTTCTGACTCTTCTATGCCTCATGTTTGCTGTCCTATTATTTCCTTTTCTCCTTTGATGTCCCCTCACTAATCTTTTCTTGCAGTCTTGTGTACTGCACATTAGATATATGTAAAAAATAAATGCAGTAATGCCAACTACAGAGGAAAACAAAATGCTGTGAAACCTTTTATTAACTTTAATTATACATTAACTTTTAATTATTATTAAAATTAAATTAAAACATATTATTTTAATTATTATTAAATTTTTATTATACATGCAGTATAATGCAGTCCTTAACTTCATTATCACATTCTTATATTTCCTTAGGAAACATGAGACAATTTGCTGTGCATAGCTAACAATCCTCAATAAATGAAAAACTGTTCAGTATTTTGTTTTAGTCTCATTGTTTATATATAATCATAAGAAATTCTTCCAGTACTCAAATTCTTCTTCCAAGATGGATATTTATTATTTGTTTGTTTGTTTGTTTGTTTATTTAAGGCAGAATGATTAAGATTGCAAGGAACCTCTGCAGTTTATCATATCCAGCTCCCTGCTCAAACAGGATCACATACATCAGATTGCCCAGGAACGTGCCCAGACAGCTTCTGAAGACCAGAGGAGGGAGACTCTACAACCTCTCTGGGCAACCTGTGTCCAGAGTTGCACAATAAAAGGTTTCCTGATGTTCAAATGGGAACTCTTGTATTCTAGTCTGTGCCCATTGCCCCTTGTCCAGTCACTGGACATCACTGAAAAGAGCTTAGCTTTCTTCTTCTTAGCTTTCTTCTTCTTAGCTTTCTTTCTTCTCTGCACCCTCCCTTCAGATTTTTGTATGCATTGATATATACAAGAGAGTCCTCTCTTCTCTGGGCTGAACAGTATCAGCTTTCTCAATTTTTCCTCATAGGTGAGATGTTCTCTTTCCTTCATCATCTTTGTTGATATTTGCTGGACTCTTTCCAGTATGCCCAAGTCTCCTTTATACTTGCACAGAACTGCAAGTTCAGCTTTCTTATACTAGCTGTATATGCATCTTCACACAAGCAATGGATCAATGTATAAAACATTGTTTTAAGGTTTTATAAACTTTAACTTCATCTCTAGCTAGGCAAAACCTGGATGAGGAAAGAAAGATCTGAAGGTCATAACAGATCAAAACCCCCACATTGGAGTATACCACGTTGCCATTAATATATATATATATATCAAAACAAAACAAAACAAAACAATTAATTTGATAAATTATTAGTATAATGATTATTTAAGAGATAGGTAATGATTATGTAAGAGGTAGGTAGTTACTTTTAGTGCTGCCAAATCATCTTTTTTGTAGTACCTTAACCATTTCTAGTAAATACATTTTACGTAGATTGTGTTTGAAAAGGGTACAGATAAAAATTGTAATAATAAATGATTAATGATAAACGTGATAAATTATAAATGATGCAATGATAAATGAGACAATGATGAACATGAAAAATGATAAACAAAAAAGATAAAATGAAGAACAATGATAAATGATAAACATAAAAGATTTGCTACCTAGAAATGTAGAGAAACACTAAAGCATGATAAATATATTTCCAATAGAAGAATAGATATTCTGGAAAGTGAAAAGTTTGCCATGTTTTTTTTGGCTATAACTAGAATAAGCCTAATTTTCCATAGGAAAATTAGGAAAATTTCCTAATTAGGAAAATTAGGAAAGAGATAGACTAATTAATTATTTAAAAAATTCCTAATTAGGAAAATTAGGAAATTAGGAAATTTTTCCATGGGAAATTTTTCCACAGGAAAATTAGGTTAGAATATTTTAGAATGTACTGCAGTTATCTGGAGATCTTACACATTTTCTTCATCAGAGGATTTTAAGAACAGGTTACATGATGCTAAACACAATCTCAGGATGGTTTGTCTGACCCTGCACAAGAAAACTTAAGATTTTTCTAATCTTGTAGTTCCAGTTCAAGTTTTTGTTCAAGTTTTGCTTCAGTATCAGTGCCATATTCTCATTCGCTGCACATTTTTGCTTTGTTTCTACATTTCTTCCAACTCTTGTATGACAAGATGTGTAATATTTTTGAGATAATTAATTAGTCTATCTCTTTCTTTTCACTGCCTTAGCTGCTGTTCACTGAATTAAGGAGGTCTGTACCGGGGGAAAAAAAAAAAAAAAAAAAAAAAAAGAGCAGTGAATTTCAAAGCTCAAAAAACAGACATGTATCAAAATTTGTTAAATGATAATAATAATAATAATTAGTATTTCCATGCCTAACATGCTCCACAGGGAGAGTGGGATTGGAGACTCCACCTCTGTACTTGAGACTACTTCCATGGGAGTGCTGATACTAGCAACAACCCTCTTATTTTTCCTGTATAAAGCTTACATTCAATTTACATTGTGAGGCCTTGAGAAATTTTTGGTTTTAAATAAAAGATACAGAAAATATACAGAACTATGAGGGGGAAATATAGAAGATTAATTCATTAAAGTAATTTCTTTTTTCTTTTGATAAAGTTATATTTGCTGAGAATAATTGTAATCCTTCTCCTGAAAATCATTGCTGTCCTAGCTGGCATTTAGGGAAATGGGAAAAAATATGGTACATATAAAATTTGTTGATAATGAAAACAATGTATGTATTTTAAAAAGAATCAAGAATTCATTCCCAAAGTTTGCATTTTTATGAAGATGACCAGAAAACAGGGAGTTTTAATGGAAACTATTCTACAACTCTAAGTAGAGCAGGTGTTACCAGATAGCTGCCAAAATTAAGTATTTTATATATCTTAGAATGCAATTTATGTTTTTAACTGCTCTTCAACTTTCTCCCGAAAAATTTTAATAACTTTGTTCAATGTTTCTAAACCAGACTTCATAATTTATGAAGGTGTATCCTCTCCCAACCCTCAGAAAAGTGTCCACCTTTTCTTTCTAATGTGTTTAATCTGCCTCTAAAAGTACCTCAGAATTCTGTGAGCCTATTAAATTTGAAAAGGTCCATATGACAACAGGTTACTCTTTCTCCCTAACTCAGTTTCCTAGCAAACATCATCAGTGTATGACGTATTTTTCTCACTATTCCTCTACATATTAAAACAAAATAACTATAACTGCAGGACTCTAAACTTTGTTTCATTTGCAATAGAATAAAATTATTCTCTTCAAAACCACTTTTTTTTTTTTTTTTTTAACCTATCAAAATAGCTGCCATTTTAGACTTTATCAATGGCTACTATAGATCAAGTTTTTATTACTGGAAATCAAAAAAAAAGTCGTAGCTCTCAAGATACATCTACTCCCTTGGGTATATACATTGAAAAATAAAAAATGAAAAATAAAATCGTGGTTTCACAAAGATTGTCCTTAACCAAGTTTAATCTTTCAAACAGTATTCTTTTCTACTTGGCAAGCCCCAAGAGTGCCAATTTCCCCAGCTTTCACTCCAAACTGCATTTCAGATGGAGAGAGGAATAAGCTGGAGCAGCAAGTTTCACCCAGCAAGCACAGCCACTCAGAGCAATATTGACCAAATCATTTTTGCTTCAAAATATAGTTCCATAGAAACAGATGTGCTGCTCAAAAGCCAGTTTCACTTGTCAATTCTGATAAGTTAAAGGAAAAATTAGAAAGGAAATATTAGCCACTGTGGTGAAAAATAAATATTTATTTTGACACTTTAGGATTGAAATGTTTTTAACTGTTTCTTTGAATCAAATATTCAAATAAATATTGGGGGGGGGAGGGTAAAGACAGGATGGAAGTAAAATTGCTGTTACAAGTTAGAAGTTATTAACATTTTTTTTAAATGACTTTAAAAGACAATATTATTTTGACTCTGTAGAAATTAAATATTTCAATCAATTTCAAAATATTTTTCCCAAGATTTTTCTTCACAGAAAAATTGGAAGCATTCTTGTTAAATTCATACATGTGAAGACAGTGTTGCATAAAGAGCTTGTTTGCCAATGTATACCTCCTTAATGACTATCAATAACAGTAATATTATATCTTCTTTAATAAAGTTGAACTCTTTCCTATTAAAACAAACAAACAAAAAAAAAAAAAGGTGAACACCTAGGAACTGATGAGTGAGATTTCAAAACTGTATGTGATTTGCATGCATCATAAAGGGACTTTGTGCTTTATCCAGATATACCATTTTGCCTGACTTTATACAGACAAATGGAGTACTACATATTTTTCTGAGCCTCCTACTGTTATGTAGGAGGCTCTACTGTTATTTGTTATAACAAATATTATCATTATTTTGTTAAATTCAACACTGAAAGAATATAGCAACATATTCATTATTTTGGTGCTTATACTAAATCTAACACAAGAAATTTTTGATTAAGTCTGGCACTTGATAAATGTAATTAGTACAAGGTCAAATCAAATAATTTCTGAACAAATAGAAAAAAAAAGAACTCATGACATTTCAAAAATGTTCAAAGATTAACTCAAAAAATTGATATGATAGAGCTTGATCCAGGAACCAACTGAAATCAATGTTGGCATTTCAAAAATTGGAAACATTCCTAGAAAAGGAAAACATCGCTCTCATTTTAGAATCATATAGAAAATCTGGGGGAAAGGAAGGAAGATTTCTTGCCCAGTGATACCAACATTAAGATCAAGAAAGCCACCTAGCCATGGGAAAATTTGCTATTAATTTTCTCTGCACTAAGCACTTCACTTACATTGAGTATTAACTTGGATTGTCAGCCACGGTAAAGCTAATCCTGAATATCACAGCAGATGAGTATACAGACCATTAGATTTTATAGTCTGTTCAGCTTCCCGGTACAAAAAGATGACATGAAAATACTGTTAAGGTAACAATATTAATATGCTGGATTTCAATGATTAATGAGGGTTAGCATGTAAATGACCCCTTTTATAAACTCTACTGCATGCATAATCCCATGTAATATCTACATATATATATCATGTGTAAAATGCTCAAAGCAAAAGCCTCCTTTTTTCCTCTTTAACAATTATTCAGGCCTTAGAGTCAAAGCAGTTTCTGTTGCTGTTGCTGTTGAATACTTTAAGAGCTTTTTGGAAATGAATATGTGCATATTCTGTATGAACTAGAGCCCAATTAATCAATAAGTTTGAGATTTTCACATTGAAAATTCACCCTATCAATCTGCATAATTAAATTTCCTTAAATGCATCTTTCCCAGTGGGAAGTTTCTGTTTTGCAAGAAGACGGGACCATGTCTTACTTCTACTTTCTGACAAGTACTCTTTCCATTTTGATTTGCAGAACTTGAACAAAGAAATTATGTTGTGTATAGCTGAGTCTGGTTACAGCTCCAGTCAGAAAGATTAATTTTAAATAACAGTGCCTAAAGTTAAACACCTTGATAAGAATTTAGCTATAAATTTTCCATTAAAGCTTTTCCACTAAAATTGTCTGAGAATCTCAATCTTAATTCAGAAGAGAGCTGTCTGACTACTTTCCCCATTTTTCCTTTAGTCCTTCTGGGTTCTACAATGACATTAAATGAACCATTAGCAAACCCTATTCTCACAATTTTGGCACCAAAAAATGGACATAGTCATAATATTATTTACAACCTAAAATGAGCACCTTAAGCCAAACCCAGGCTGTCAGGACTTTGACACTAGCTTCCCAGGTGCTTACAGGTCTGTCTCTGTCTGCATCCAGAGGTCCTCCAGATCTGAACAAATGGAGCAGAACAGAACAGAGTCTGGTACATGCTGTGCAGGCCTGAGGCACAAGACCTGTGTGTCCCTTCTTCTAAAACTGCTGCAGGGATCAAATCCAGATGTTTCCTGAGCAGTCTTGTGCAATATCCCAAATGCTACTATCATTTGGAATATAACATAAGGAAGAAATTATGCTGTCATTTTTCTGCTTGTTCCCAGTATCCAACTCCAAATACAGTAGTTTTGTGGACAAGGAACTTGCTCAGGAATTCCACATTCTTTCCCTCTTTTCTCACCTCTCCCCTGCAGCACTTTTTTATCCAAGTATGGGTGAGCAACCAGATGGACAAAATTCTGTTTAGATGATAAGGCCAAAGTGAATGGGATAAAGCCCCAAGCAGTCTGGTCTGACCTCCTGGCTGCTCCTGGTCCTACAAACATCCTGAGATCCCTTACAGCCTCAAATCCAAGCTATGTTTTGTTATGATCTTGTGAACAACTATGGATGAAACTGCAATGGCATCAGACTGATTTTTCTGTCTCTTATTAAAGATCTGCTGGTGGGCAGTAAGGAAGAGGAAACAAAGAAGTAAGGAAGAGGAAACAAAGCTAATGAACATGGCACTTACTTAAAGCTTCTGTTTTGAAATTCATTGTGTAGGGATTTTACTTTTCCATCTTATTTTAGTTTGTATTATTTCTTTTGTTTTATTCACTTTCACCTGAGTTACAGGAATCACCACAAAATGACCGAGATATGCTTCCATATTCAAAGTACCCATTTTAGAAGCTGTGACAGAGAGTCATTCTTGGCCTCATTCTAGCTAGAATTACGTTTGATTTTTTCCATGTATATAAATACATTTCCTCCAAAGAAATCACTTTGAGTAGGGCATCTAGTCTGGAACAGTAAGTAAAAGCTACCAGTAAGATGTGATGATTGTGTTACTTTTTTAGGTTAATGCTCAAGTCAAAGGTAGTATGTAAAGAATTTTATTTTATGATGTATTTGTAGTGCTTCCTGTACTGGAAATGACCTTTCCAAATTAAAACCTTGTTAAAATTTGTGAATGAATTTATAAAAATTAATTCTGTGATTCTATGTACTTTAAAATACTTTGACATTCTTCAGATTGTGGCTCACCTTCTGTAGGTTTTTGTCCACTAGTAAAACTCTGAACCCACAACTGATTAATAAGTAGTGAAAACTGTTTAATATGCCAATATTTTCCTTTATTCACATGCTGGTAGAAAGAAATAAAAAAAAAAATAAATAATAATAATAATAAAAAAGGATGAATAATTGTCACAGAAAACATTCTTCTATTCAATTATTTCAGGTGCATAATGATCTGCTCATACCTGTATATTATGGGAGATAAAACCTTGCCAGAAGATACAATCCAGAAGAAAAGTGGATTTTGTTTATAAATATTATATCTCCCTTCACTCTGAAAAAGTGCTGTGACCAATAGTCCAGCTTAAGTGCCTCTACACCAATGCACACAGCATAGGAAACAAGCAGAAGGAGAAGGGATGGCTGAGCAAGGACCTGTTGGTCAGACAGGCACAAGAAGAAAACACACAAGAAGTGGAGGTAGGGACTTGTGACATGGGGACAGTACAGGGATGTTGTCCAGATTTGCAGGTGTGGGATCATGAAAGCTGAGGCTCAGATGGAATTGACTTTGGCAAGGGACAGAAAAAAATAACAAGAAGGTATTCTATAGGTACATTACTCAAAAAGAAAGACCATGAAGATAGTACCCCCCATGATAAATGAGAAGGGAGAAATGGCAACGACAGACATAGAGAAGGATGAGGTACTCAGCAACTTTGCCTCAGAATTCACTGCCAATCTGGATTCCAACATCGTTTTTTTTCCCTGAACCTGTAGATGAGAGTTGGGGGAGCAAAGACCCTCCCACAGTAAGCAAAGAGCAGGTTTGAGACCACTTGATGAATCAAAACAAGTACAAGTCTATGGGGCCTGATGCTGTGCATCCCAGGGTCCTGAGGGAACTGGCTGATATAGTTGCCAAGGCTGTCTCCATCATAATTGAAAAGTCCTGCCAGTCAGGTGAAGTCCCTGGTGACTGGAAAAGGAAAACATCGCTCCCATTTTTTAAAAGGGTAGAAAAGACACGCAGACTGGTGAGGCTCAACTCTGTGCTTGGAAAGATCATGGAACAAATCTTCCTGAAACACAAGAAAAGGGTGTGATCTGAGACAGGCTTCACTAAGGACAGATTGCTCCTGAACAATCTCGTGGCCTTCTATGATGGAGTGACTGCATCAGTTGACGAGAGGACTGACCAATGTCATCTGCCTGGATGGTCCCACGTGACATACTGATCTCCAGATTTGAGGGATATAGATTTGATAGGTCTATATCAGTGATGTAGACAATGGGATCAAGTGCAACTTCAGAAAAATTTCAGATGACACCAAGCTGAGTGCTAAAGTCAGTACAACAGAAGGAAGGGATGCCATCCACAGGGACCCAGACAAGCTTGAGAATTGGGCCTATGTCAACCTAATGAGGTTCACATATACATAACACAAAAAATAACACAAGTCCAAGTGAAAGGTGCTGCACATGGGTCAGGACAATCGCAGACATGAGCAAAGTTTGGGAGAAGAACTCACTGAGAGCAACCCTGAAAAGAAGGACTTGGGGGTTTTGGTGGATGAAAAGCCTGACATGCGCCAGCAGCAAGTTCTTGCAGACCAGAAAGCAAACTGCATCCTGGACTGCATCAATAGAGTGGCCAGCAGACCGGGGGAGGCGGTTGTCTCTCTGTGTTCTACACTTGTAGTGCGGCATCCAGGTCTGGGACCACCAGAAGAAGGATGCAGATCTGTCAGAGTGGGTCCAGAGAAGGGCCATGAAGATGATCATGGGGCTGAAGCACCTATCCTATGAAGATAGGCTGAAAGAGCTAGGGCTGTTCAGCCTGAAGAAGAGAATGCTCCAGGGTGACCTTGTTGCAGCTTTTCAGGACTTACTGGGGGCTTATAAAAGAGATGGAGAGCAACTTTTTGCTCAGTCAGACAATAATAGGACAAAGGGGAATGGTTTTAAACTGCAAGATTAGATGTTTGGAGGAAATTCTTCACTCAGAGGGTAGTAAGGCAGGAGCAGGTTGCCCAGAGAAGTTTTGGATGCCCTGATTCCTTCAGGGATTCCTGAAGATGTATAAAACCAGGTTGGATAAGGTCCTGTGCAACCTGATCTAGTGGGTGACATCAGTGACATCCCTTCCCACGACAATGGGATTGGAAGTAAATGATCTTTAAAGTTTCTTCTACCCTAAGCCATTCTATGATAAATAAGGTGTGAAAACCTCTTAAATAACATAGCAAATGGAAATATAGAATTTTGAATAGTTGTAATGAATGTTAAAGGAATATTTTCAGGCATTTTCTCTAGATCAAAATATGTTGATATTTCCAAATACCATTATTTGAAAATTTCCCTAACATGAAAAAAAAAGTTTTTAGGTTATGATTTATATATGTGCATTTAAAACAGGTATTGATTTTTGTTGTTGTTGTTTTTTTGTTTTTTTTTTTGTTTTTTTTTTTTTTTGCTTTTTAATAAGAATACATTATTGTAGTGAATGGGTAAATGCTGTGAAATGATTGTGTTATTCAAGGAATAAATTCCTGTGTAAACTCACTATAAAGTTCATTTTTAAAACTGGATGATGAATTCCATGTAGCAAAATCCTAGGTCTATATTTCATCTTTCAGAAGCATGAAGCTTTAACGGAAAAGTTTCTCACATTAATGTATTCTGTATGGATAATTATAGATTATAAAATATCACAAACCACAAATGCCTATTTAATATTTAATTTTTATATGCTTATAGTTAATTAAGTAGGGTTCTCTGCAAAAGTCCAGGGAAACAGGAATATATATTTATTTTCTTTGTTCAATCACTTGTGTTTTGGTTGCTGGTATACATTCTCTAAATTGCTGACTGAATTTGAGTAATCATGAAGTACATGTGTGATTGTTAATGATCTGTAAATATTTACCACCATATCATAAGGGATGATAAGAGTCAAAAATATCTGTAAATTGACATAAAGATGCCTAATACATTAAGCATGTTATGTTTAACAGACCAATTTTATGAGGAGGAGAAGGCATGGACTATGAGAGTGAAAATAAATGAACTGAGTATCAGTGTCACAAAGAATGGAGGAACACATCTTTATAGGAATGGGAAACTAAAAGCTGAAATTTCTAGCTTAGGTGAGGATAGACATCTAAAGTACCATCTGCAAATGGCTGAGAAATGCAATGTAGAGCCAAAGTGCATCTGTTGAAGATGTCTCATCTGTGGTAAGGAGAGCTGTGATTCTTCTCTATTTTGTTTTAGGGGAAAAAAAAAAATAGATAGATAGATAGGTAGATAGGTAGATAGATAGATAGATCTATGTGAGAAAGTCAATGTGAGAAAGTAAACTAGTGATTTTGTATGAAGTTCTTGTTAAAAAAAAATAAAAATATAAATCCCACACAATTCAGTACGTAAAGTTAAAATGAGCACGCATGCTTAGATGAGTTTTTGAGTTATTTAATCCTTTGGTGGAAGAGAGGTACATTCACCATTTTTACAGCTGTGTATTTCTCAGTTCTCTTCTTCACAATGGTCCTGAGAATTTAGTCTCAAGGCATTCATACATAATTTGAATTTCCATACACCCACAGGGGAAGCAATAATCCTATGTATGTACATATATATATATATTTTAATTATTATTGTTTTGGTTTTTTTTACAAGTAAGATGAGCATCTCCTTTAGTTTATCCCAGTGTGCCACCTGTTTGACAGAAATAGCCTTTCAACCACAGAACATGCATGGGAAGCCATGCAGTAAAACTGCATATTCTGCATTTTGGAGAAACCTAATTTTAAAATTAAAAGGAGTTGCCTGTATTGAAAACTGTGTTAAGCCCCTACACATCTTGCAATTTCATAGGGAAGAAGCAACATTGTTAGATGTGGACCTAAACCTCAAGTTTGACACTAGAGGGAGAAAGTCTCATAATAATCATAGAATCATAGAATATCCCGAGTTGGAAGGGACCCATAAGGATCAAGTCCAACTTCTGGCACCGCACAGGTCTACCCCAAATTTTAGACCTCTCAGTGAAGAACCTCTTCCTGACTTTCAGCCTAAACTTCCCCTGCCTCAGCTTAACACTGTTCCTATGGGTCCTATCACCGATGATTAAGGAGAATAGGTCACTTGCCTCTTCTCTCACACTTGCAAGGAAGTTGTAGACTGCACTGAGGTCCCCCCTCAGCCTCCTCTTGTCCAGGCTGAACAGGACTAGTGACCTCAGAAATATTTTATATATATATAGTATATATATATATATTTATATATAGTATATAGTATATATATAATATAATAATATAACAGATAATTTCTTCTAATTCTCCAAAATGAACCAAGTTACTCTGAAGATATATGTTTTTGTTGTTGTTGTTGTTTTGGTTTGTTTGTTTGTTTGTTTGTTTGTTTTCCTCCAAAATTATTTGTTCATTTAGTTTTCCCTCACCTATCTTCGTAAAGATCAGAAAGTATGGTGTTCAGCTGAGATGATCTGGAACAGTGATGTAAAGTTCAAACTAGACAGGATGCTCAGCTAACTCTCTTTTCAATAGATAAAGAAACAGAAAATAAATGAAACAACAGTAACAGCAAATCCTCTTACAACATATGGCTGCTTTGAATTCATAGTAGTAAGAGTAGTCTAGCTTTAAGCAGACCTGAGCTGCTGCAAATGGAAGGAGTTTGTAAATTGGTATATATGGTTAATAGAGAAGAGCTGGGAGTCTTAGCATGGGAATAATGGAAAAGAGTGGCAGACATGAAAAGATCACTGAAATCTGATTCTAACTTTAGGCTGAACTGAACACAAATCCTCTGCCAATTAAAACTTATTAAAATTAAAACAGCAGTAGTAGTCTACACAAAATGCTTGGCTGCCAGCCGATAGTAGTTTTCTTGTGCCAGATTCCTGTGAGGCAGTAAGGGCCTGTTACTTTAATGTACATAGAATACAAAGAAATAAATGCTCTTGTTGTTGTTGTTGTTGCTAAAGCGAAGCTGGAAAATATTTTTATTTTCTGCAACTAGTCTTGGCAGGTTCTGAAAACCAGCTGTGCACAGTGAAGCACCTGTACAATGGAGAAGTAAGAAATAACAACAAAAACAAAAAAATAGGAATAACTGGATGAAGGTGATTTTTTTCCTCATGCTTAATATCAAGTTGTAAAACATTTTACATTTTTCTAGGGTGAAGCTTCCTCAACAGTCCAGAAACCAGCTGGAAACAGGAGCCTACCTCTGTGTTTTAATGAAATAAAACAGGACAAAGAAACAGTACGTGAACTTTGAGTCTTTATTTCCACCCTGTGTAATGACAGTTGAGCAAATATTTTTATATTCAGTGGTAGAAATCACTCAGCAAACCACATTGCACTACATGCAATACAGAATTACAGGGTTTACACTTCTCTTTGTCAATAAAACTGTTCTTTTACAGCAGGTGCCACAAACCTTCTAGGGGAAGTGGAATAGAAGTGAAAGGTAAATGCTCTACCCCTGCTTCCCAGGTATGCTGCACTTGCATGCCATAAATTTGGGAACATTCCTAAAAATATGACTAGTTAAATCTCCTCTGGATTTATGGATGCTTTCATCCAGAAATCAAGAACATGGAATATTATCTTGAAATTTCTGGTACATTTTAGCTTTATTTTCCTTAAAACAAAAAAGTCCAGGGAATACAAAGTAGCATACTGAAAGCCTAAAATAAATAGTTTTAGCTTAGAAAACAATCCCATAACCCCAGATCAGTTTGATTCAAGGATAAAATCTTAACAAAACATACATGAGGAATGGTGTTTTTTGTTGTCGTTGTTTTGTTTTTTTTTTTTAATTTATTTTATGAGATAGCACCACTAGCCACCAGTTGCAGCAATCTTTTATGACAGCATCACTCACATATGTATGTTTTTGAAAGCACTATAATTGACACGCATACATCATACACCACATAAATACCAAGCAACAGGGACTGTTCTTTTGTTTGGCTGATGTAAAGTACAGCTGTGCAAGGCTAACAAATCCAGCATTTCTTTTTGGCATTTCATTATGTAGATACTTAATATTAGAGCTAATCCTGAAGCACATATTCAGGCAAAACTCCTACTGCGCATGTGCCAAATCAGTAAACAATCTAGGTTCAATCCAATAAAAGTTACAGTCTGAGCTGTTTGTGGACCACAGGCAAAGCAGAGCTGTGAGTACTCTGAACTGCTGCAGTCACCTATTTCATAGGCTTTCTACTATCAACGTCATGAAAAACACCAGAGGATGAAAACAAGCCTGTTGTCTTTTTTTGCAACTTCATGTTCCTAAAAGCACCTGTCCAAGCTCTGCAAATACTGATTGACACCTGAACAGGTTATAAACTAATAGATCAGCTGCAGTTATTCAGAGTCCTTCATGATGACATTACTTGAGAGAATAAATTATTTTCTAATTAAATTACAGGGCATGGTTGAAAGAAATTCAACTATGTTGAATGATGGGTGGGATTGTTCTGCTGGACACACACAGAGTTCTAACTCAAAGCACCGAGAAATATGTAGAGATGACCTTAAAGTAGAATGTCATTAAAATGGCTTTAGAAAACTTTATGTCAAGTTTTTCACATAAGGAAATCTTCAGATTCCATATTAAGATATATATATAAATTTTAATTGCACCATATACAATTACACAAGTCTTTGCTAAAGTCAATGCAAAAGATGTTCAATATTTAAGTGGAAGCTGAATAAATGTCATGAAGATATAGGATGGATATTAAAGATAACAAGCTTATAGAGTGACTCTTAAAAAAAAAAAAAAAAAAAAAAAAAAAAAACCAACAAACAACAAAAAAAAACTATTCCATCTTTAAAACAACTTTTTTCCTCTACTACCATCAGATCTTAATTTGCTTATTAATTCTACTTATTGGCTTAGCTTTCAGTAATGATAGGACACTTTTCTGTTTGCTGTGCTTATATATGAGAATAGATCTAACAATTTTGAAATAGAAGAGTGGAAAGAATGGCACTAAACATTGAAAATAAACCTCCACAGAACATATTATCTTTAGATTAATAGAGGCTCGGATTAGAATTGTTCATAGCATGTATGTGAATATCCTTTAGAGCACCCTAAAATAGAAATTAAGACCAAGAGAATTAAAGCAACCCTAGTGATTGTGCGTTGCAAGAAGAGAACAGGGGTGACAAAGTGTATTGCCAATATTCCGGATTCATTTTATAGCAAGGAATAATCAGATGGTCCAGAATGATCACACTTCATGTTTGAGAGGAATGAAATAAAATCTTGTTAAACTTCAGCTCTTACTAACTCCATTGTGAGGAGTACAAGAAAAGAAGTTATTAAAATTGATGTTTTCCTCCAAATATGAGAGTTTGATTAACTTAGAATATCTAAGCAAGACACATCAGTCTTTTTTTTTTTCCTCTTAATTCAGAAACAGATAACATTAGTAACTGCAAGAAGCAGTATCAAGTTGTTTGTACACAATAATTTGTAAGAAGAATTGTAAGTCTATAATAACAAAGGTAATACCTCATAGAATCATAGAATCATAGAATATCCTGAGTTAGAAGGGACCCATAAGGATCATCAAGTCTATTCCTGGCACCGCACATGTGCCATGTGTGTGGGTCTACCCAAAATTTTAGACCATATGACTAAGTGCACAGTCCAATCGCTTCTTAAATTCATACAGGCTTGGTGCAGTGACTACGTCCCTGGGGAGCCTGTTCCAGTGTGCGACCACCCTCTTGGTATTATGGAAAGTGGATGATGTAAGCAGTAAAAACCCAGAGGAGCTACAATTTAACCCAATGATTTCAGCACTGTATAGACTTTGGTAGACTAACATATTTTTAATGACATTATCTGTTTATGAAAGAGTATGGTTAACTTATTATAAACTACTGATGTCGCCATGATAACTAAATTGCCACACTTCACAGTCTTACTCATAAGCCAGAATAACAAAATTTTAGTGTGAATAAAAAAAAAAAAATTAAATTAAAAAATAAATAAATAAACACTGCAGTCATCACCATCATTGCAAAAGCAACCTCTGAACAACCTCAGGTTGTTCTTTTGGAGTTTATACAGATTTTCTCACCAAGGCTTATCTTCTCTCTTGTAAATCATAGAATCATAGAATATCCTGAGTTGGAAGGTACCCTTAAGGATCATCAAGTCCAACTCTTGACACCGCACAGGTCTACCCAAAAGTTCAGACCATGTGACTAAGTGCACAGTCCAATCTCTTCTTAAATTCAGACAGGCTCGGTGCAGTGACCACTTCCCTGGGGAGCCTGTTCCAGTGTGCAACCACCCTCTCTGTGAAGAACCCCCTCCTGACGTCAAGCCTAAATTTCCCCTGCCTCAGCTTAACCCCGTTCCCGCGGGTCCTGTCACTGGTGTTAATGGAGAAAAGGTCTCCTGCCTCTCGACACCCCCTTACGAGGAAGTTGTAGACTGTGATGAGGTCTCCCCTCAGCCTCCTCTTCTCCAGGCTGAACAGGCCCAGTGACCTCAGCTGTTCTTCGTACGTCTTCCCCTCCAGGCCTTTCACCATCTTCGTAGCCCTCCTCTGGACACTTTCCATGATTTTCTTTTTTAATTTTCTTAGTTATATGACTACGTCAGAATTCTCTGGTCTCCATTTCTTGTTTCAAGATAATGACTTTTCATAGCTTTTACAATCTTAGTTGTTTACAGCAACAACAACTCTTCAAAATACAAAGAGGTCTAACAATTTCAATACAGAATGAAGCTAGACTGACCTATATTAAAAGGCATAGATATGTGTTCCCAAATTCAGAATATACAGGAAGGGAAACACAAGTAGACAAAAAATAAACATGACAAATAGTGAGGGGAAAAAAAAATAAAAAAAAATATGTCCTAATTTCCTAATTGCACCTACAGAGTTTCTATGAGAGCCACCTGTAATATATGAATGATCTTATATTTAACCTGTCACAGTAGCATTCATTTAAATGTATTATCTAATAACAAGTAACTTGTTTTATTTGTGTCTGGTTGTTGTTTTTTTTTTGTTTGTTTGTTTTTCATATAGAATCACTCAGGTTGGAAAAGACCTCTAAAATCCAACCTTTGAATTATTTTTTTTGAAATTAATAGGTGCTTTTGGGACTGACTTGCACACAGTTGTACAGAAATTTGAAGACTGAGAATGAAGTAACTGAACTACGGCAGATACACAGAGAAATGCAGAGATACATTTGCTCACTTTTTCCTTGCTTCATTTTCCTAGAAGTAAACATGGAGATTTTGTTTCTTTCCAGTTGCAAAGCATTTTATCCATTTTAAACCATAGAAACCACAATACCTACTTCATACTATGCGAACTTTTGTAAGTACCCATTATTATGATGGTACAATTTTACAAATTTATTTGCAAGAGTATATATTATTTTATTTTTCCAACATGACAGTCAGAGATACTTTTTTTTTAAGAGCACTTAATAATTTCATTCTTTATAAATGTCATCAATAATCTTCATCTTATAAACTCATTTATTCCATGATTTAAATAATTTATTTCCAATGTCTGTATTTTCATTTTCTATATAGAAATTCTAGTTTACTAAAAGACCTCATTTAAAGTTGTTTAATCTAACATATAAGCCTTTTCTGTTTTTTCTTCTTTTTTCTCTCCTTTCCCTGCTGACAGTAACATCAACACTTTTATCACAAAACAGTCTAGTATTTCTTTTTCCTTGAATTTGTCACATTCTTATTTGATTTTGCAACTTTTTTTCAAGATAATGGTATGATGAAACCCTTGTATGTTAACAGTCCTTTGGATGGATCAGAACATTTTCAGTGAAACTCAATTTGATTTAAACTTTCTGTTCTGTCAAGGGCAAATATTAAGCATTATTATATTCAATTCAGTGTTCAGTGGAAAGGTTTAAAATTCTGTAGATATTTCTAATTTCATAAGAAAGAATTTTATTCTAAAAAGGAAAAAAGAAGGCAGAACAAAGGCTAAGTAACGGAAAACCTCATTTATCCTTCTAAAACAGGACATATATAAGAATTATTTCAGGCTTAATTCTCATGCTTATTTTCTGTAGAAGTGTATTTTACCCAGAATTATTTTCTTTCTTTTTAATGCTCTCTTATTTTACTAACCACTTTATAACACTGTCATTTATGGTGTTTCTCAGCCACACTATTTCTCTAAATTCTATAGCTAATGCATCACATTACTAAAATTAATTTTTAACTTAACTAATGCAATAACCACAAATAAAAAGCCTGTTTCCACTAGAACCAGTTTAGACTGACAGAAATACAAGACACATAAGTAAACTTCAGAAAAGTAAAAGCCTTATTAAACATACTGGAATTCAGTTAAAAAACAAGTTCTTTAATAGGCATAATTATTCTTAATTTAATAACAATGCTATTTGATTTCAATTTTATTTTAACAGTTCATTGTTGTTTCTACAGATTACAGCTGTGCAAAATCACCAATGACTGTGATGAAGGAACACTTGATTGTTAAAAGGCAGATTTTGTTATTGATTAGGCTAAATAAAAATGTTTTCAGCTTTAAGATTTTCAGAATTTTTATCATATATTTATTCAGAAGAGACAGAGTAGAAAGAATAAACAGTAATCAAACAAACAATAAATTACAGAGTAAAACAGTGATCTGAGTAGGTGCAAAGCTGATTAACTGGAAGCTTGGGCAGTACTCAGGATCTTGCAAAGGTTCAAGTTATTTCTGACATAGTGAATGAAGGTAATGATATATGCCTCATTCACCAAAGAAACAAATGTTTTGTTTCCCTACTCTGATTTCATACTTTGTAGATACCTACAGTGGTATAATATGTACTAGTATTGTTGTAAAACAAGAGTTTATTACATGGCTAAGTAAGTTGATCTTTGTAATAGTGCACAAGTGCATTGAAATAAAATAAAAACTACTTAATCCAATCTTCTCTCATGCAATTTCTTTCAAGGAGAACAGACACAGCCTGTTAAAATAACAAAGAATGTAGAGTTTCCATTCACTTTCACAGTGTCCTCATTCAAGCCCCCCACTCTAAAGCTACCTTTCCTCTCCTCTCAGCTTTCTTTGCCATAGAGAAATGTGACTCCATGGAACAGACAGTGATCTTGTTTTATGTTAACTGGCAGAGCTTTTCAAGCCTTGCAGACTTGGTGACACTTAAATGGCCCACACTTTGGATTGCCTTGTTGTGTGGAAATGGTAGATAAGGGAAGGAGGAGAAACATAAAACAGGTGGGCAAGGGCAAAGTGGCATTCACAAACTTTTTTAGATCAGAGCCAGGTTGAGGATCATTTTGGCAATAAAACAATTGTTGTATTGAAATGACTTTGCAAAAGGTGTTATGTTACTTACAAAGTCCTGAGAATTTGGTAAAACCTGGCAAGCACATCACAAAGAAAAACGGTAAGATCTTCTGAACTTTTAGCCAGGAAATTAACAGAAACTAATATAGTTTAATGGCAAGTAGTCTAATATGTGCTGCTTGTAGAACTCCTGCCAATAATACCATGTAGTAAGTGTTGTAAAATGCCAACATCTCTGCCTGCGTGAAGGATTAGGTGGGATCTTTTAAAATCTTGCTTGGCTAGACACACATGAAATAGCTTTATAAATTCCTTCTACAGTGTATGGTCTGCAAGGTTTTTCATGAGAAAACATGAACAATGCTTATTTTCTATTCATATGTGGATTTGTCCTAACAGTTTCCCTGTTGACATTTTGAGAAGCCATAACAAAATGTTATATTTTCCTTCTGATAGAAATGTGCCTTGGTGCACACCTGACTCGTTGATAGAGCAAGACCAGAAAAGTAAGTTTAGAATTTAAACTAATGTAAACTTTGGATAATACCTACTTTCAGTAGGGAATTGTCAGTCTATCTCAGTAATTTGACAGAAAAATTATTTTAATTAATATTTTGGGGTTTGGAATCTTATTCAAAGATTAAGACTGTGTGACCCTCTGTCCTCCTCTAGTTGTCTTTTTAAATGAAAGTTTGACTTTTCTACCCTTATGCCTGCTCTCTCTTTCTCATCTTTTCCCTAGTAGGCTCTCTCTGATTCATATATAATCGCAGTGTTAGAAGAAAAATCTTTGTACCAAACTCCAGGAAGGGGTGATGGAATGGGGGCTGACATGTGTTTTGGGGAGTAGAGGAAAGAGAAATAAGGCAAGTTGTCACAGTCCTCAAATACCACATTTCCATGTGCCAGGTGCATGGCTCCTGCTGTGATTCAAAAGCTGTGATTCAAAAAGAAAAGGGTTTGGTTTTGCCCCAGTCTCAATATGTACAGTTGCTCTTCCAGAAAACTAGTACTAGAAGAACGCTATGTGGAAAATTAAATTAAGACAAAAAATGCACTGAGAAATTCTTAGCCACTGTGTCTCTGAGGGTCATAAAATTATCAGATTTGGTCACAACCATACCGTTCACCAGTTCTTTCAATAGGGAGCCAGATAGAGAAGAATAAGAATTTTTCTGTGGATTTTTGTTTGCTGGCACCTGACTACGCAGCAGCTATGCCAGTAGACATCAGCCCTTGGGTTTAATTGTCCCGTTTCCATCACACACATGAAACTAATAATTACAAAGAATTTGTAATTTAAAGCATATATGTGCACATCATAGCTGAGGCTTCATTACCTCACACATACAAACACACACAAAAACCACCACCACCAAAAAAAAAAAATAACTAATGTGTAATAATACCATACGAGGTAAAAGGAAGCTTATGGGTTTTACCCCAAATATTCTGCTTACTTTGTTTTTCCTAGTCATAATTACTGTGATGGAGGATTTCAGTTTTAATTACATATGCATTTTAAAAAATAAATTATCACTTCAGTTTTAAAAGTTCTTCAACATCTATCTCATTGGTGCAGGTAGACTAGCACCACATGCAGTCTACTGTTGAGCAGTTCAGTAAGAGGCAGTTTCGATGAGATACCAGACTGAAAAATTATCATTGTATTTATCTCCTAATTTGTGTCAATTACACCAAAAAATATCTCTAGATATGAGGAGACTGTGAAAAGAGCACTCAGTAAACTGTCTGTCAGATTATTATTGCCATAATTATTATTATCATTCAATATTATCTTTCACCAATGTCCTTTCAAAATAATTCCTGAAAGTAGCCATACACTATGGTGATACAAATACACAGTCTTTTTAGACTTAAAGTCATTCCACAATGTGCTCTGTTCATGTTAGACCTCTTGTTAGACAAACAGCAATTTATACGGATCACCTGAAAAAAAACTGCCCTGACCATGAACTAGATACATGACCCACTAATTACTAGGTCAGCATCTAAAACACACTTTGTTTAAAAAGACTGTCTAACAAATAGCATTCCTAATAACAAACACTGACTCAGATATCACAGAATAAACTAAATAGTATACCTTCAATGATTTTTTCCACTTGGTAATTTTCTTTGTGGAAAAAAAAAATATATATATTTATTTATTTTTACATGTATTTCAGATTCAGTTAATGGTTTGAAAATAATCATATATTAATCATATATTTACTGGACATGTGTTTAATACTTGGATTTGTGTGTATACATGGGCATGCACATGCAAATACAGCTACACAAATACAAATACAATATATAACACATATATACAGTATATGTAATACATATACATACATACATACATATGTAATACATACATACACATGCATATACAGTATATAAAATAATACAATTGTATATATATTTGTATATATACAAATATAGCTAGTGTATTATACTTCATGAAACAGCAGGAAGCAAATACCACACTGTAAACAAGATGGCTAATAATAACTGGGAATTTCAGGGATGGGGATAATGATGAGTCTCTTCATGAAATACTTAGTGCCAAGATAGAGCTAAGCCTTTGGTTTACATTGGCTTAAAACATGAAGGTGTATACAGCACCCATGAGGAGTCAAATGTGTGGCACAACGCAGGAGTAACATTTTACAGCATGTTAAATGACACATTGAGACACTCTGGTCTGAGAAACATGAGGCAACCCATGTCTTGTTGCCAGGGTTCCTCAAGGGCTGGATGTCTTGGTCGGGAGGGGCCATCAGAGGTTCCAGGGGAGCTGCTGCACTGCCATGACAGGCTCAGCACTGAGTTGCAGTGACTGTCACTGCAAGGAAGGGTATCACAGCTGGGCCCTCAAATATTTATGACTTAATTATCATGTAGAGTGTACTTATAGGAAAGCCAAGCATAAAGTTATGTATTTCACCACTGCTTTCTGGACAAGCTGCTATAAAATTACAGATCTTTCTTTGCCAGAGCTCTGGAATAGCTTTGAATGTAAAGAAGGGAGAAGGAAGTATTTTTTGCACTGCTCTTGGGGCTGGCATCAGTACTTCTGTCACCACCACCATCATGAGTAAGCAAAGATACAGTCAGCGCACACTGAAAAAAAAAAAATGGCTGTGCTCCAAGTAACACATTTCTTTCAAACACACACTCACAACTGAGAATATTGAAAAAACAGTTAGAATGTCTGGTTAATGTTTTGATCACCTCATATTGCCCAATGTATAGCTTCTTTTTTTGCGTATGTTGGTGGCAGAATAACAAAGGAGCTCAGAGATTCCAGAGTCATTCATATTCATTGTTTTTCTCAACTTTGATTATGGAGAGTTTTCTTAAGAGAAACTACCAAACAACAACCATTCAAGGGCTAATACACACAATGGAGCTACTCTTGCAGGCTTTTTTCTGGCAAAGTTCCTCTTGAAATCAAGTGAAAGAAACAGTTGTTTTATTAAAGAACTGAAATCAGTTGATTTTGAGAAGCTAGACATTTAATCTGAAAAATGTTCAATGAGTTATGTTTGTTGATATTAGAGACTTTCATCCTACATGATGGGGAATTTCATTCAAATAATAAGTGCAAGACTATTGCCCCTGTAACATAGGTATTTCGGCTTTCTTTTTGACTAAATGATGTCTTAAAGACTTTGGACCTCAACCTGTTCATTTACCTGACATTCTGTAAGAAATCTGTGACAAAATGGTTATACAGTCCAAAGAAACAATTCTTTGTTTTCTGATAGTAGGAGTCGATGAAGTTTACAGCAGGTGGTCTATAAATAACTGTACATGCACATAGCCACAAACCTCATATAATGTTCATTAATTAGAAATTTCCTTTTAAGAATAAAAAAGCAAAAAAATTATTCTTTCCATTGTTTTACCTGACTGAAGCACATGCCATTGGCTCGTGCTCTTATTTTTGCAGTTTTTGTTATTACAGGAAATAGATTTAGAAGAGAAAATGTGTCATTTTGTAGTATAGCCTTTAAGCTTAAACTAACTGGTCTATAGTCATAACATCTGTTAGGCAGTAAAGTTTCACATGAAAGGGAACCTTCTAGTTCACTTGAAAGTTAATAGCATGCATTGATAGCTGTTGGGTATTTTCCCCCACTTTCTAGAAAAATAAAATGCCAAGCTGTTTTGCCCAGGATGCTATGGGAGGGAGTTATTAGTTTTAGAAAGGGGGAGAGAAAAAAAGAAAGAGATAGCAAAACTGAGGTATCTCATTTTCCTAATGGTTTCCTAAGAGTGAGAGTAAAAGGTAGCATTTGAAAAAGAAAGTCTGTAAGTCTGAACTCTGTTATTAAAACCAGTTTTATTATTCTAAACAAATCTTAGGAAAAAAAAAAAAAAAGATGTGTTACCTGTCCTCTATTTGCAGAAAGGGCAGGAATATGTGTCTTTTGAGGCTAAACATATATTTTATTTTGTGTTAAAATTCTTTGAAAATAAAATGCCAGTATTGCTAAGGTTTTCAAATTTGTTTTCTTTATTTTTTCTTTTTTTCTTTTTTTCCTCTATCAATGTATTATTTCAAACTGTCTAGAAAAGGTGACTGAGAAAAGAATTTTGAGCATGTGATTTTCTTCAAGGTGAGAAAAAAAAAGTTAACAATCACACAATAACACAGGTATATTTTTATATTAATTTTATATATTAATTTAATAATATATCTTTATATTTATTTTTTTAATAAATAATGTAAATCAGAGCTTATATTTTTTCAGTTTATTTGTTAGTATCAGTTTTGTTACATGTTTATGTAGCACCCTGTTCAATAATATTCTATTTGTGATAAGTTTTTTTTTTTGTATCTGTCTCAGAAGTTAACAGTAGTGATAAATTGAGGTGGTTCAATTTTTGATATGAGTTCAAAGTTCTGACTGTTAGTAGTTATAATAAAATAAAGAAAATAACAGTAAAAATCCAAGACATTCTGTGTACCTTGTAGCATAATCACAATGAAAGCAAAATCACAATGGAAGTAAGAGCCACATTCTTAAAACCTCAAGAATTATTTTTATTTTATTTTTTACATGGAGGGAGTCTTAATACAGCAAAGGAATTTTACCTTAAGGTGCTGTTACAGAAGGACAAATTATGTAAACAAGTTTTATTTTTCATCACTTCCAGTATTTTAAAAGTGTGTATATCTGCAAAACTGTTGAAATTTATCAGTAACACCTGTAGACAAATAAAGTCTAGAATCCATCACTCTTTCAGCGTGATGGTTCTATTGACTTGCAAGCAGTGACTTTGGGTAAAAATTAGACAATGGCATACCCCCTGCACATGATCTCCATGCAAACTTGGCAGTGAAACTCACCTTCCACTTCACTGCCTCCAGCTGCCCCATTTGGCTTCTTCACCCTACTGCAGTGCCCAAACATCTGTTCTGGTACTTGCATGAAGAAGATACTTCTAGTTAGGCATGTCCTGATCCTTCACTGCAAAGGAAGGATAAACCTTAGATCAGCCTATCTAAGGCTGTATTTTCTTAAAAACCTTTCAGTAGTTAGTGAATAGCATTTTTACAGATGTATCAGGCAGGTGAGATGGCAAAACAGTAGTGGCAGTGGAGCCTAACTGGGAGGGTTGGGGGGAGACACTGTTTAAGCCAACATCTCCCTTGAAACTCTTGTTAAAAACCTCTAGCTGAAAGGTTAAATGCTTTAGGCATTGAAAAATGTGGGTAGAATTTAAGTTTCTATTAGATTAAATGTATTAAATTATATTAAAAAAAAAAATGTTACTTATATTATTGAATAATGGAATGTGACATGTTAAAAGATGTTAAATATTTGTAAGAAGTTCACATCATGCTGTGCACTTTCCAAATGGATCTATTATATCTGAGATTTGTAGCTACTTATTTTAATAAGTGATAAGATGATATCGTTTGGCATCATGTGTCAAGGAAGTACCATGTGTTCCTCATCTGCCTTTTAAGAAGTTACAGATGACACCATTCATCATACCACGTGACACACTTGTTGCATCTTGTCATTACATGATGCCTTCCTGCTCTAAATGTAGCAGAGATCCATTTTCCTGTATTCTCTTGCGTGTGTGCTTCAGTTTAACGTAATGCAGAAATTTTCTGGAGTTTTTAAAAACACTTAACTCTTGAAGTGTAGTATATTTTTGCTGTGACCAGATCTCCTCAATGCAGTCTAAACAGAGAAACTGCTTTGAAATATGCTTAACTAAAGTAAAATACAAACTGATGCCTTTCTTTACAGGCTGTACCTATTTTACAGCAGTGTTGAAGATGCGTGTGTGTTTCAGAAAAGACTGAAAAACAAAAACATACATGCACACATGGAGGATTGCAACTATAAGATAAATAATTGAAACATGTTGGGAAACTCTTTGTGAGATATAAGCGAAATCATTGTGCCCACTGGGATATTTAGCAGATGAAAAGTGTGACAATGACAGTAGCATCGTTGTTTGGTACATAATTTAGAATATTTCTAATGAATATTTCATGTAGTATCATTTGTGTATGAATTGTAAGACATGTATATCAAGATTCACTCGGGGCACTGTCAAACTCCTCCGGTTGAAATGTGCACTTATAAATTACTTAAGAATATTGTAGAAAAAGGTATTAGTGAATGCTATGCTTTAAGCAAATCATTGTGTCACTTCTTGGGGACAATAAGCAGCTTTACTTAGTATAGAAAGAATACTCTGAAACAAAGAAAAATAAATAAGCTCGTTTGTGCTAACAGTTAATTCCTAGAAATTCCCTAGGGAAAAATGAAATTAAATAATGAAATGAAATGAAATGAAGTGAAATGAAGTGAAATGAAGTGAAATAAATAAAATAAAATAAAATAAAATAAAATAAAATAAAATAAAATAAAATAAAATAAAATAAAATAAAATAAAATAAAATAAAATAAAATAAAATAAAATAATGTACCTTAAAAAAGAAAGGCAAAATTTTCTGCAACTGATGGATTTCTGTATTTTACAACACTTGTGGATTTTTACAAATCAGTTTAAAAATAACAACAAATTGTTCATATACATGTTTATACATCTCAAAAAACTGAAGTGATTTTTTTACTTAACCACTATTAAGTGATTAAGGGTCATTTAATAATTAAATATGGTTAAATTTCTTTTTAATGCTAAAAAGAATTAGTAACAAAATAGACAATTTATCAATTGAATAAAATTCAATCTATACAAATAACAATATGTTAATGGAACTGAGGATCAGTTACAATTATTAGTTACTATTTGTTTACAGGGTAAACATATAAATCTCCTAGATAATACGTTAAGAATAAACAATTCAACCAAATTCAACCAAAGTACAGGACTGTTATTGTATTCTAAATTATACTTAAAATAAAAATCTCTATGCAACAAATTAGTATCTATCTACATGTATCTGTATGTCTCTACAAATCTGCATATATAAATCCTTCAGAAGCAGATGTCTAAAATGAAGTTCCTCAATCACCTCTACCTGTCATCATAAGTGTTATGGCTTTCTAAGATTCTGAACATCTATTGATTCCAGCTAAATTTAGAACTTTTATAAAGTGCCTAATTTCCTGAAAATCTTTCATAGTAGCACTAAATATTCATTTACAGAGAACTTAATTTTCTCAAGTTTGCAAAATGAAGCATTTAGCTTGGTTTCTACAAGGGACACTCTTCATCTGTCCCAGAACAAAGATCTCTAGAATTATAATATCCTAAGTAAGGGGAATTTACATCTATGATTTTTTTTTTTTTTAATAGCATTTTTCAATTGTCTTCATATAACAGTATTTCCAGGAATGACAGCAAGAAATCCGTAGCAAGATAAAACCAAGTATACCCTTGTCATTTTATTAATAAATGACAAGACCTTTTTTCCCTCAATAATTTCAAGATTAATTTCCTAATTAATTTCAAGAACTTTTTTCCTTAGGTAAAAACATGACCCATGGCATTAATAAATATACTATTTTTCAAAACATTTTAGCAGCTTATTCATAAATGAGGTAAAAATTGATGTCTCAAGTAATTGTCAAAAGCCAAGATTCAACAAAGCATACTCTGTTGACTTTATGGGACTTGGATATCTGCTTAAGGATGTGACAATGCATGGATTCTCCCTGGAGTTTCTGGCCTTCCTATTAACATTTTCAATCATGCCTGTTGGGCACAGTGCCAATAAACTCAGTCTGTAATACCCACTCAAGTCAAGAAGAACCCTTATCATGGCTTTTACTATGTGCAGAATGAAGCCATATGCAGTGAAGAACATCTCTCTGGTACTGTTTGGTACTGTGCAACATACTCCATGCTTTCCTTTTTTTTTTTTTTTTTTTTTTTTTTAGTGAAATCAGAGAAGATAATGTAAGGAGAATGAGTTTATTTTTTTTTATTAATATTATTTTATTTTAATTTTTTACTTTTTTACCTACCTGTTACCTATTTCTGTTCCTACACTTTTACAATATCATCATCATCATCTCACTCTTTTGCTGTGATTCATACTCTGCTTTACCTGGATATCTTCTGATTTAGATAAACCAACCCATGAGGTTTATGGGATGTTTTTGTTCAATTTTCAGATATATGAGTTTATTTTTATTAAAGGTCTTCTAAATTATCAAGTATGTTTAAAATAATCTAAAATTATCTGAAGATTTTGGTATTCTTGGAACTATCCATGTAACAATTAAACAGTTTAAAAAGTGTATTACAAAAAATAAATAAATAAATAAATAAAAAATAAAGACCTCTTTACCTCTTTTATTTTAAATGAAAAGGCTTTATATATTCCTTAACAACAGGTAGACTAGTTTTGCTTTTTCAAAATCCTGTTTTAACTACCAAAATATTTGTTTGTTTAATTGATTGATTGATTGATTGATTTCATTTTTCACATATGCCAAGATATTACTTTAGAACATCCAAATCTGTTCACTGGTATGGTCTATTGATGTTATGGGCTGATTTTCAATCTGTTTTTGTGTTGAGTTTTCACCCCCGTATCTCCCTCCTCATTTGTAAAATAATTGTGATAACACGTTCTCAGACATTTATATCAATTCACTAGCTAGAACAGATTTCTCTATCCTCTTAAGGTCAGTAGAACTGATTTTTACAGTGCTTAGAAAAAGTATCATATAAGCATGAAAAACAATGACCATTATTATTATTTCTGCAGATAATAGTCCAGTTCATTGCCTTTACATAATTTCCTGTTTAAGAGCATAGTCTCTATTTGTAAACTTGTTTACACTCTATAAAGATATTTTGAGATTTTGTGTATTTTATTAGAGGCAGGTTAAAAGTAATAAGCTGGTTACTGATGTATCCAACATCCTTAGTCATTGTACAAAATGTACAAAATTGTACAAAAGTAAAGTTGGTGATTGGTAACTCAAGGTTACTAAAATAGTAAAATATAGTCAAAAAAAAAAAAACCAACATATATATATATATATATAAAATATATGGTAAAAAATGGTAAAAAAATATATATAGTAAAAAATAGTAAAATAGTAACCTCCAAGTAAGTAAAACCATGATTTCCTGAGTAAAAGAGAGTTTTGAAATGTTGCTTTTGCAGTATGAGACATATCACTGATTTTTCAATAGTGTTACATACATGCATTTTTTTTCTCACTAGAAGTGCTGTTCCAGATGTAACATATCTACAAATTGATACGTTACTATTTTTTTAAGATTTTTGAAGCCTTCTAAAGCACAAATGTTGGTCCATTGCATATGTAAATTTCATAGAGAAACAGCATGACTTTAAGAGCATTTCTAAGCTGTTAAATATATATATATATTATTAAATAGGAATAATCATAATTATTTACAGAAGGAAAGAACTGAGTGAAATAAGAAAAAAAAAAAAAAAAAGGAAGAGAAAGGGTGGAGGATTTGCATATGGATATGATACCTTGGGGTTATATCTAAATGAAGTGAGACTTTATATCCAAGTCATAAAACATGGTGAGGTGTTGCCTAAAGTTGATATCAAAACTTCTGATAAATTCAAAAGTTTTTTTTCGTATCCACACACTAGTGAAAATTCTCCCTAACCAGAGTTTGCACAGTAGAACACTTTTTCCATTCCAGATATCTCAGAGGACGTTTGCTCTTTTTCTAGTTCTCTCTATAATACAGGTAGTTTCTACTTTCTACAAAATAGACAGATTTTGAAACAAATCAAATTTTATGCTTTTTAAGATATACTGAAGCAGTTAGAGATGCCAAAAGCTGTCCTGAAAAACTTTGCAAAAGAAATAACAACAGGGAGAGAACATGTACTAAGAAGGTAAAAAGTAATAAAAGGAGTAAATATGTGTGTTCCTTTGCTTAATCTTTCTCCATATTCCAGTCCATTTTAATGTTTCCAATTTCCTTTGATATATTTACTTATTTACTTATAGTGAATTCTTAGTGTACTCTTGAGGCAGTGAAATATAAAACCCACAGGGATAGTGTTTGGCTAAAACTTGTATGGGTCTTTTTGTAATAGTTTATCTCATAAATCTAATCTACACCTTCTGATTATTACATTCAAAGTCTTCCACGCAGAATATTATGGATCAGTTTATATGGGATAATCCTATCTTTTGAAGTGAAAGATACCTATCAACAGCAAAGGAGCACAAATATTTGAAAGATGTTCTATGCCAGTGCACAATACCCCAAAAAGGGAATAGGTAATCTGCATGAAACCAATGCAAACTGAGCGTTAGAGTGGTCTTAGAGTGATAAGGAGAAAGAAAATATTTTTTATTTTTATTAAAAAAAAAAAAAAAGGAACAAAGGAAGCTTCTGAGATTCTGGCCACTTACAGCAGAATGTTAATAGCTTCATGTCACTTTAACTCTGACAGGTCTGAAGTGAAAGGCCACTAATCTCTGTTTGTAATGTGCACAACTGAAGAGAAAATGTAAGTATTCTTATTTAAGCCATGGATAAGCATTAATAGTCTGAAAATGAAAGGAATGTTTTGTGACTTATTTCAATGTCAGACAATATTTCCCCCCAAAGCCTTGGAAGATGTATATTTACCTTTCTTCTGAAATAGCCCAGATGATTTAAATGGAACCCTGGTTTCATGACTACTCAATTCACAATTCATCATGCAGGGAATATTGGTATTTGCCTGCTACAGAATTCAGGTAATAATTCTAATTCACACTTACTAGAATTGTTTTGTAATTTCCCAAATACGGTTTTGGGGGTATTTTTATTTTTCAAAATTTATTGATTTTAAAGGTGTTATGGAAAAAAAATATGCAAAAAGCATCTTGAGATTGCCACAAAAATGTGGAAAATCTAAAGTTGTCACAGAAACTGTGATTGCTTCAGATCTCTTGGATTTTCAGATTTTGATTTGTAAACAATGACTTTCGACTAAATTATGTTTGGAATTTGTTATGTTTATGACTTTTCACCGAAACCTGTGAAAGAATATTCTAATGATATAAAAATATTCTCTAATGAATGTTTCCTGGTCACACTTTGTATTTATCCCTTAAGATTACTCACAGAAATCTCAAGCTTATGTATAGCAACATACAGGGAAACTTATCTAAGAGCACTGTGTATAAATCGCTAAACTGTACGCTTCTCTGGGAACATAGCAATACATGGACATCATGTAAAAGCAAGTGCACTGAATTGTGTGAAATCTAGACAGCATTCAGGCACAGTCAGTAGAAGTACTCCAGGAACTGTATTGCTGTATATATATTTAAATAAATGTAATTTGAGCAAAAAAGTTTAATAATAATATTTTGAATAAATTATATAAGAATTCTTGAGACTTATGATTTTGTTTGAATCTTATCTTGATTTATTTTCTTAATCATTTATTCCCCCTAGCCTAACAAACTGCATTCTCATCTGCTTCTGAAACTTGCCCCTGTTCTTATACTTAAATATAGCTTCAGCAGGCAAAGGAACTGTTTGTTGCATAATATTACATCCTTTGGTCTTTGGATTTATATTCTTTTTATATTTATTTACTTATTTATTTATATTTATTTACTTCTTGATGTTAACAACTAGTAAATCTCATAATTTTAGCCTTCATATCAAACATGGCATTTCTTTAACTTTAGATGGATAACTGAAAGTGAAAAAACAGCAAATTCCATAAATACAATTCAGTAAGATTCTATTTATTATGTCAAAAAGGTAAAAAATAAATTTATTTTTTAGTGGGTCATTAATGAATTTTAACTTATAAAATTCCAACTTAAAATTTGTAATTCAATTAAGATACACAGAAACCACATTTTATGACATTTCTTAGTTGAATAAAACTCATTTGTATACATTACATACATAAGAAGTAGTTTGGCTCCATTTGTTTTATTTTCTGTTTACATACAAGCCAAAGGAACTAGTATAAGTGAATTCCCATCCATTTTTTTCTAATTGCATAAATTCTATATGTTCACATATAGAGTGTTCATATTTCCTTTCTCACATCAGAGTTTAAAAAACAAACAAACAAACAAACAAACCAACCCTCAACTACCCTTGGTTTATGCTTTTTTTTTATTTTTATTTTTTTCTTTTTTTTTTAGTTTGGCTTCTTTTGACCTTCCATGTATTTCTGAACATTTAATTGCAAACAGCAACTGAGTTTAAATAGATTAAGATATTTGAATACATTTTATCTGCAGAACAGGCTATCTCCATTAACTGATTCAAGTTTCTGGTAGATGATTTATCATTTCAACATGTTTTCTCAAAGGATTTAGTCAATAAATTCTACCAATTTGATGACTTTACTTTCTTCAAAACTATGGCTAAATATATGTTATTCAAGATATTTTTCAGTTAATTGACATTAATCAAGTGAATTCATTATTTTTTTCTTAGGTCTTCCTTAAAATAAATAAATAAATAAATAGATAAATAAACTATTTTCTAATTAAACAGTAAACAGTATTATAATGATGTGCTAAGGGCTGATAAATCAGATCCTATTCAATTCTTACTTCAAGGTCTATACATTGTAACATAGTATAACTGTAAAGCACAATAAGCTTTCATGAACAATGCACTAATATGCAAAATAGTAACTGCTTTCACTTTTTTGATTTTATGACAATTAACCGTGTATAGGGTTAAATTTCAGAAATAAGTTAAATTCTTTTATCTGATCAGATTTTACTTATTGTTCTTCTTTTCCTTTTAGTCCTACTTTGGTTCATTAGATGCAGTAATATCTCCCTTGCCTGTGACAATTTCCATTAATATCTCGAAGGCAGCTATTAAGTATCATTACAAGAAAAGATTATAGAAGGATACTGCATACAATAACAGTGAAGATAAAGACAATAGTCACATTTTCATTTGTTTCTTTGTTCTAAAGATGTAAATCAAATTTCAGGCTCTTTCAAGCATTCTTTCCTCTTTCAAAGTGTTCTAAAAAGAACAACCTTCATGGCCAAATAAATTCATCCATTAGGTTTATCTGAAAAAAGAAAATACTGCTTTTGTCAGAGATTTTTTCATCCCTGTGGCCTCCCAGAAAAAATAATTGTCAAGAGAATAAAGAAACTTATTCAACCATATGCTTTTTGAAAGTTGTTATTTTTGATGAAGAAATACTTTTAATAAAGCTATTAAAAGTGTAGAGACACTTTGAAAGCATACACTATTAACAGTCTATCTGCCACACCATCTAAATATTTGGTCAATCGATTTTTATAAAATTATCTAAACATATCTATGGGAATTTAAGTACATGTAAAGGTCATTCTGTTTCTCAAACTTGAAAAGTATACTATGAAATCAAAAACTTTCTGTACTAGAAATTCTGAAATACTGACACTATGAATGCTCTGAACCAGAACGAGTTGGATTTCTGTAACAGAAGATAACAATTAGACATGAATTTATTTATTTGGTCTCAGGGAATTCAACAAAAAGGAGTACATTAATGGGGTGTTGATGTGCCTTTATCCCAAATAATTTTGGATGCCTTAGGAAAACAGATATGTCCTTTGGAGTTGATGGAGCTAATAGTCAGCTCCAGAGCAACTTAACTTAAATCAAAATAATCTTACAA
The DNA here is from genome assembly GCF_964211825.1 of Aythya ferina. Taxonomy (NCBI): domain Eukaryota; kingdom Metazoa; phylum Chordata; class Aves; order Anseriformes; family Anatidae; genus Aythya; species Aythya ferina. The sequence goes on along the minus strand of NC_140299.1, from coordinate 16,975,993 downwards.
AGGTATCTGACTTTCCATATAGGGAGACAGTATACGTCTTCAGAAGAAATATAAGGACAACAGTATTTCAAACCTCTGTTGTGTAGACATAGAATAGACACAAGGTTAGAAAATGTGCATACAGATACTTGTCTACTGGAAAACATAGCCTTCAGTATCTGCCTCAAAGATATATTTTATCAAAAATGGAAAATTTCCACAAAAATATTGTGGAGATCTTATTTATTCATAGTGGTTTTGGAAAAGTTGTTAAAAAAAGATGCTGTTTGTATGGGACGTAGAAGAAGCCACTTCAATATCTTTTAGTTTGTTGAAATAGAAATAATCATTTTCAATTAATTCATCAACCTAATCTCATTAGTTATCATGGGAGGTAGAGTTAGGCTATTTCGCTGTGTTTAAATTTTGGGTAGATTACTTCTGCCATAAGAAATTTTTTTTGTTTCTTCCATCCAGCATGATTCAGTGTGGAAATGCCTCATCCATTTTGTACCACAGGTAACATAGACTACCACAGGAAAAGAAAGATAGTTACATGGGGTATCCAAATTTAGTCTATATAGTCTATATAGTTTGTGTAGTCACTAATCATCAATAAACAACTATATGGTTCTATTAAATTATTTTGAGGAATTTAAATGCAGGTGTCCCCTCTCCTTTTTCTGCTCTTGTATATTGGTAAAGATTAGTCTTCCTTGATTTATTTGTAGAACCAAATATAGTTTAAGATTTTAGTCTTACATTTCTGTGCAAAAGCCTTGTCTACCAGATCACTCTAATCAGAATCAACAATGGAATGTCGAATGAATGAGTGACAAAGGTTCCAAAAGTCTCAGTTGAGCAGCCTGATTTTCTGCAGTGCTGAACACCCAACAAATATGACTGAACCAGTGTTTTTGGCCTTGCAGAAATGTGTCCACATACGATCTCTTTCAAGAGTACACTTCTAGCCAAACATCCCTGGTGCTCCAAGGGAAGTGGAGCCAACTCATTCTCTCTGGTGATTCCTTTAATCCTGTAGCTCAGAGAGAAAACTGAAGTTTTATGTTTGGTTAGATTTGATGTTGTTTTTTGTTTTGTTTTGTTTTGTTTTCTAGAACAAGAGCTTGTGAATTTTCCCTCCAGACTAGGAGCCATATCCAAAACCATATGAAATTGACTATAAATTTCCTATGAAAAGAAAATGACCTCTTTTCTTTATCAAACCACAACATGAGTGTCAATGAGCACTAACTAGTAAAATCGTTACTAAACTATATTTAAGTCAGGTGCTTTTAAACTCTTCTCAATAATAAATATTTAGCCGGAACTTCATTTCTTTTCCTTTCACTAGTTTCCAGTCAGGTATCTTTTCCATATATATCCCATGATAATTGTGCAGCCAAAATACTTTTCTGTCACCTACACATAAAATAAGCCTCCATGCTGTAATATATAAATAAATTGTTAGTGTTTTTGAATCAGTATCAGCCATTTGTCAGTAGTTCAGCAACTGCAAGACTGCAATGTCAAATGGGTCCTTGAATCATCTTGGATAGATTTTGACCATCCATAGTGAATGTTGCTATTATGTACAAGATACTTTCACACAGAAAACACAAATGAGGTTAACAAAGTTTAACTTCATCTTTATGTAACGTATATAGTTACAGCAGAAAACGTATTCCGTGTAGATTTTTTTTCTATTAAATTTTAAACTGTAATTTAATAGGCAAAGGCTTGTAGTCACTAATCATCAATAATCACTCAATGGCCTGGATGAAGCCAGCCTAAGTTTTTTGTTTGTTTGTTTGTTTTGTTTGTTTGTTTGTTTTTTAACACTTTTCCAGCTATCTCAGCTATTTCTTTTCAATTAAAACAGCTATTTCTTTTCAAAATAAAACAGTACATTATTTTTCAATGTTTTCAATAATTATAGAATATTATTTGTATCACTTAGCATTTTTAATAACATTTTTAATAGCAAGATATCATTTAACATGAAGTGATCTGTCACTGGGGCAGGGAATGGGGAGAGAAAGACAGGAAAAGAGAACTTTATTGCATCAGTTTCATCTACCCCCCAAGAAAACATGGCATGAGGATGAAGATGTCTGATATTTGTCCAGGTTTCGTACAGCATAAAACAATATAGTTGAGAAACTATGTTATTTTCAGTCCATATCTGAAAAAAAAAAAAAAAAAAAAAAAAAAAAAGCCAGATTCAAGATTCTGCTAGAGGCGAATAAGCCATATAGCAAATTATTTCACTGCCTAATTCCAGTTATCCATGCTCTGGGTTAAAGGCAGGTAAAGGTAAAGGAGGAAGACAAAAGAGGTAAAGGTAAGGGAGGAAGACAATCAGAGCTGCAGCCCACAGATGGGTCAGAGTGTCTGAGACTGTCAAGATCTGCAACCCTCCTGCACATACTCCACTCTGATTGCTTCAGCCCAGCACATCATTTAGGTGTCATATAAGTGGGATGCAGATGCATCTAGATTCAAGTGAATCTAGATTCACAAGATTCAAGTGAATTATGACCTTATCTTTACAGATACGCATATTTAATGTATGCCTTAGGTCTGCTAATGATCCTTTGTTTGCTGAGTTGAGCAAATCCCACCAAAAGCATGACATTCTGATTTTTTTGCTCAGCTCTCTCATTTTAACAGTTTCAATTACATAACAGTAGTTTACTTTCTATGTAAGTTTTGTATTCAATCAGGAGCAGAAATATTTTATTCCAGGCCCTCTTCAACCTCACTAGATTTACACTTGTACCTCTGTCATGGGTTAACTTGGGCTAAAGGCCAAAGGCCCACCCAGCCATTCTTACACCCTGCATCCTCAAAACTGCAAGGGGAGAAATAAGATGAAAAAAAAAAAAAAAAAAAAAAAAGAGGGAGATCACTTACTACCACAGGCAAAACAGACTTAACTTGAGGAAAATTAATCTAATTTACTGCAATTTAAAATAGACCTGAATGGTGAAAAACAAAGACAAAAGAAAATAAAGTAATGCCTTATATTAAAACAACAAGATTGCAATAAAATTAATACAACCTCTTTTTTTCCAAGACGCTGTCTTGGGACAAGTACGCAGTAAGATATGCTGGGTATGGACCCCTCCTCTGTATGGTGTACCACTTCTCTGCTTAATCTGATGATTACGGAAGAGAAAGAAGCAGAAGAAATAAAAAAACATAGAAGATCTGCTAGAAGTGAAGTAACACACTAAGAGGCCCATTATTTTCTTTATTCTACCACAATTCCTTTCACAGTTTTTAAAGTGGATGACTCTTCTGATCTGCACCACTGTCTCCTGACCATGTCTTTTGCTTAAATCCATCAGAGACTAAACTCTGGTCACACAAAAACAATTTTTATTTAAGTTTGTTTCATTGCAAGCCTTTTTTGCAGCCCTGCATCCACCATCTTATCATAAATGAAAGAAAATATTTGTTCCTTAGTCTTCCGAACATCTTCAAGAAGGGAAGGGAAGGGAAGGGAAGGGGAAGGGGAAGGGGAAGGGGAAGGGGAAGGGGAAGGGGAAGGGGAAGGGGAAGGGGAAGGGGAAGGGGAAGGGGAAGGGGAAGGGGAAGGGGAAGGGGAAGGGGAAGGGGAAGGGGAAGGGGAAGGGGAAGGGGAAGGGGAAGGGGAAGGGGAAGGGGAAGGGGAAGGGGAAGGGGAAGGGGAAGGGGCGGGAAGGGAAGGGGCGGGAAGGGGCGGGAAGGGGCGGGAAGGGGCGGGAAGGGGCGGGGCGGGAAGGGGCGGGAAGGGGCGGGAAGGGGCGGAAAGGAAAGGGGCGGAAAGGAAAGGAGAGGAGAGGAGAGGAGAGGAGAGGAGAGGAGAGGAGAGGAGAGGAGAGGAGAGGAGAGGAGAGGAGAGAGAGGAGAGGAGAGGAGAGGAGAGGAGAGGAGAGGAGAGGAGAGGAGAGAGAGGAGAGGAGAGGAGAGGAGAGGAGAGGAGAGGAGAGGAGAGGAGAGGAGAGGAGAGGAGAGGAGAGGAGAGGAGAGGAGAGGAGGGAGAGGAGAGGAGAGGAGAGGAGAGGAGAGGAGAGGAGAGGGAGAGGAGAGGAGAGGAGAGGAGAGGAGAGGAGAGGAGAGGAGACTCGAGGAGAGGAGACTCGAGGAGAGGAGACTCGAGGAGAGGAGAGGAGAGGAGACTCGAGGAGAGGAGACTCGAGGAGAGGAGACTCGAGGAGACTCGAGGAGACTCGAGGAGACTCGAGGAGACTCGAGGAGAGGAAAGGAAAGGAAAGGAAAGGAAAGGAAAGGAAAGGAAAGGAAAGGAAAGGAAAGGAAAGGAAAGGAAAGGAAAGGAAAGGAAAGGAAAGGAAAGGAAAGGAAAGGAAAGGAAAGGAAAGGAAAGGAAAGGAAAGGAAAG